>NC_091125.1:45452811-45535311 GCF_040183065.1 Periplaneta americana | reverse complement strand
AAGCTATGAGGTAATGGGGTAGGGCGGCCAATTCCTTTCCCCCTCCATTGCATACAACGTTGATATATTGTCAACTGAAATATACTGCCTGACAATAGATGTAGCCTACATATCAGCGAGAACCTCAATCAGACATATTTAATATATAATATATATTTATATATATAATTTGAACTGGTAATGGAAATTACGGGAAAACGGCTGAACGTATTTTAATAAATGACCCCTCATTTTGAAGCTTGGAACCCAAAGTTTTTCAGAAAAATAGTAGTTTTCAGTGAAATGTCAATTTTCCTACATCATATCATATTCCCATTTTCCAAAATCCATCTTTCGTCAGTTTTGAGAACTAATTAATTGCATTTCAGAATAAACCAAAACACACACTACAATAAACAATAGACTATTACACGAAGGTCATGATCTACAGGATTGCTGACATAGAGTTCAGATAGCTCAGATTCTTTCACATCATAATGCCAATATGTCGATCTTCATTTGTGTGATTTTTTGATAACGTATAAAAATAATTTACAGGTCTGATTCTCTGGTCTGTAGCTTTCAGAGTACAGCTGTGTATTGGATATTAAGAACTAAAAAAAACTTAATGTTTGATGACGTTAATACCATTAAAAATAAAATATTATTATAGTTAATGCAACACACAATGGTATACTAATGATATGAAAGTGAAACCTTTTGGGGCTTTAAGTAAGAAGACGCAGATAAAGAATATTTTATAATTATTAGATTTCTATAATTTACTGAGTAACGGCTCTATATATATATATATATATATATATATATATATATATATATATATATATATATGTTACTGAAAACTATAAAACTTACGTAAGGTAACAATATTGTTATTAAAATGAAATACTTTTATAGTTATTAATGAAGTAGTGTGGATCTTTTTCATATATTTAATGGCAGTGTGATATAGATATTTATATGTCTGATTCTCTAATTTTCCTTGGTAGTAATTGAGTCATGTTTCCTATTTTAGCTGCGTCTTTAAACTACATCAACATTAATTTCATATTTCTTTGGTTTAATCGATTAGATTGATCGCTGCCAAGCATATTTTGTTGTAGGGAAAATAGCATGCCATTTCACTTCTTGGTACCGTGATGAGTAAGTTTATTTCCCGCAACCAGCAACGAATGAAACACTGAAACTGCTAACAATTTACGATGGACAATTTTATTTAAGGCGCATATAAGATTCTACAACTCTGACATATCATTCGCCTCATTTTCCGCATCTCAGCAATAGATTCCTCACAACAGCCTATATTACAGAAAATATACGGGATAACATTCATTGTTACACAAATTAATCCAGCAGTATTTGGTAGATCAGTATTGTCAGGAGGAAGCGCAAAAATTACAATTCCTAAAAAAAAGACCAAAAGGTATTACTTACTGATAAAATAAGAGACCTACAAGATTTTGTAGTCTCTTGATCACCTCAGCAAGATCTCTTAGTAGGAAAAAGTGATTCTGCCCTCTACATTTCAGGGTAGTTCACGAAACATGCAGCAGCTATACCAAGATGCTAAGTCTTTTGTTCAAAGCATGACAAACCTTATATTTCCTTAACTTTCAGCTACAATCCGCAATGACCTGAAATAGCTACTGCATTACTCCCACATGAAAAACTCATTGATCGTCCTGACATTGTTACTTGCGGTTTCGCATTGAAACTCAAGAACTGAAGACGTATAGGTTCAAGGAAAAGTATTTGGCATAAAAAAAATATTCAGAGGGAGTATGTTTCACTATTATGGAAGCAAGTAACTTTTAAAATGTCTGGTATTAATTCTTCATTGAAAGTAACTCTGAACAATTTTTATTTGAACTTCTTATGGACTTAGTTTGCAGTATTTGCTGCACAAGCCACTATTTTATATATATATATATATATATATATATATATATATATTATATGCCACATGCTGATACCGTCCAGCGCCGTGCCCCCATCGCCTAAGGCAGGCCTGCACAAACAGCGCTCAACGAGCGCGCGCGCTCCTTAGGAGCGGGAGAGCGGTGTTTACCGCTCGCCGAAACGGAGAGGAAGATACGTCAGAATGACATAGAGGAGAGGGAAACGACCACTCAGTTATCTAGTGGAGTGCAGTGTGTAGGCCTATTCTCAGTAACTGTTTCACGTTGCTTATCTATTGCTACAGTACAGTATGGAGGACTCTAAAAGACGGAACATAACATTTAACATTTAACGATTTACAGCTCGAACTTATTGATCTTCAATGTGACTTAAGGGCTAAAGATCGTTTGAATAATACAACTAGCCTGGTTGAGTTTTACAAGACTAAACATTAGCAATAATATCCACGACTACACAGGCTGGCTGTGAAAATGATTGGTATGTTTGGCTCAACAATTATATTTGTGAGCAACTATTTTCTATAATCAACTTTAATAAAGGCAGACATCGAACATCTGTAACTGATGTTTCATTACGATCAGTAGGCTACTGTTTCTTTCAGCTCCCAACAGCATAAAATCTTGTTTTAATGTACTGATAAATAAAAATATAACAAAATGATATTGTACATTTAAGTAGCTATAGAATTTCTATTGCTTCTGTAAAATAAATATTTCTTTATTAATTAATAATAGTCCAAGATATTTTGCAAACACTGAACGAGAATTCATTTCATAAGCACTCGTAATAGTACTTCCTTTTGTGTTTATTTTGTACGAGATCACGTCTTCTTCCAGTCCACCCTCATACAGAGCGCAGCTAATATCTGCATTCCGCTCATGAGCTGTGAGCCGGCTCGGAGAGCGCAAACCTTGTGCAGGCCTGATCTAAGGCATCATGCTTAGGACTTACATCACGGAATGTATGCTGCTTCGAATCCTCAACGGTGAACAAATTTCCAGTGTATGAGACCGGTGCCAACTCAGCATCGTGATACATTCGGGGAGCTACGATACATCCGGTTACAACCAGCTATAACCACACAATACAGCCGTTCTGTTGGATGATCGTTCACCTCTGCGGAAGCATGTGGATGTGAGCCAGGAATCCACTGATCAGCTCTGGATTTTAATGGACTGTTGTGTCACTAATTTATTTTTTTACATGCTGATATTGCTTACTGGTTGAAAACCCTACTGGCCTTGAATGTATATCTATAAATGGTTTAACAGATCGAAATCATGCTTATTCGACGTTAAGAGGAGCTGTGTGCGTTGTTTTATTCAGATAGGTTGCAGGGACAAGATCTAGTACTAATTTGCTTGAGGACAGTGCATATATACATTTATCTTATTTAACTCCCTCTAAATTTTTCTCAAAATTTGGATGAGAAAAATCAAGCGGAAAGGAATTACGCGATGGCTACAAATATCGGAAATACATTGGTAATGAATAACAACGAACCATTCATGTATTAATCAAATTAATGTTTAATACTACGGCTTCTTTTCTGTACCACTGTGTATCAGTTTCAATGCCGGTAGCCCGATCTTGACTAATCTCGTATCATGGTGTTATGTTTCACGCGTAAAATACTGGTATCAAAATTGATTAGTTAATTACGCAATAAATGAACGTACGTGTATTTTATATTACACCACTTTTGTCAGACAAATCCAGATCATCGTCAGTGTTTTTCATTGTAGAAGTGTTGGATAATAAATAACCTTGAGTTTTCCATGTGCATTTTTATAATACTTGGAATTTTCACCGAAAGACGGTCTAGAAAGGGAAAAATGTCCATCTTTTATAAGTAAGAGGAAGAAATTACACGTGGAAAATAAAAATTTGGAAAATACGTCCTAAAATTCAATTAGTTTCAATACAATGATTGCAATTAAAAATGCAATGGTGTATAGAATTTTATGTATTCAAATTACTATACCTTTTCACGCAAGAGAACGAAAATACTACTAAAATAAGGAGATATTTAAATTTTGTTGATAATGCTGAAAAACTCCTCTATGGCGAAATGAGTTATTTTCTATTTTTCTCGAAATTCCAGTGAATGAAAGTAAAATGTTTTTCGTCTTCAGTAGTATTCCGAGAGACTGAGGTTGGCTGTACTTGCAAACAAGCCAACAGTAGTGTGCTAGTTGACGAAAGTGAATTTCGCCGACCGTTAGCATCAACACCCTCCCTGGAGGGAGTGAGGCAGGCGGGCCACGTCCGGGAAGTATGTCACTGCCGACCGTCCTCCCAGTGAGCGAGTTATTGACCCCAGGTTTTTCTTGCGCTGCGTCATATTTATCAGCTCTAATAAGGCTCGCCTCTGCCTGGATAAGGTCTAAATTATAATAATTAACTTGTTGCTATGAGCTAAGGCGAGTCCTCGGAAACGTCTGGAAATTGATTTATTTGTTCGACTTGCATTCAGATAAACTGAGACCCGTCGTATCAACCGAGGGCCAGGGGACATGTAGGTGATGATTTCGGAGAATTGAAACGGAGAGAGGGAAGATAATTAAAAGACTCCCTATTTTATAATTGAACCCCATTTGGTGACTGTCTCACGTGACCAGCTTCCGCGAGTAACTGAATTAGATCATATCACGTACGTACGTCGAGAAATGTCAGTGGATGTATAACGTAACTCATTAGTAATTAACCTCTGTCGAGATGTGGACTCTTCGTTCTCGGATCAAGAAACGAATATGTTAACATAAATTATGTGGACTTCATCATTACTTATAATCTGTTCAAGAAGCAGTAGTACACCTCCTCCAACGGAACAAGTCATGTTGGAATAAATCTTCAGAAGAACGATATTGGAAACTAGAAGTAAAGTTGTGGACTAAAGAATGTATTATGGGAATGATTCTGATTGGCAGGGACTATTTCGGACACAGTTTATTGATTTCTAATTCGAAAGACAATTTGCAACGGTCTCTACACGAAAAAGAAAATACATTGCAAGAGAACATAACCTTGATATTTCATGGGTCGAAAAAAGCAAAAATAATGGTTTTGAGAGGATCAAACCACTTACAGACCGATTATTTAGTCCTGACAGCTCGACGACGCGAAAGAAGGAAAGTAATAGGAGTAGTGGGGAGATCTCTGGAGTAGAGATAAGAACAAGCGGTCAATAAAGGAATGCAGTACAGCTTAACTTTAATATAGGCCTACCGCTCTACCGCATGCATTACATCCAATCACTCTGAAAGCAAGCGACTGACTAACCCAAACACTCCTTGGCGTAACTAAATAGACTCGACTGACCCAGGCGCACATTGCTGGCGACTGTCAGAACTAAATAATCGTACTGTACGAGACATTAGCAACTGAGTTTTTACACAACATGATCAAAATATATTTTTTTTTTTTGAACGAAAATATTTCTTGTGAACTTAGAAAGTTGACAGTAAGAGGTTTTTTGCTTCTATGTCTTGAGGGCTCAGGAGAGATCTTTGTGTAGGTTTGCTCCATATGTTTAACCACACGATACCTCCATCCTGGTTGAATGATAGTTCGCTTCTGCTTCGGCATGTGAACGTGAGATCAGCAGCCGTCTGGTCGGTCTGAGTCCTTCAAGGGCTGTCTCTTTTCACAAATTTGAATTATTCTCGAAACTACATTTATGTTAAAAATGCTTCATGCGTATGCAGTTTTCACCAAATTCAATGAAAATATTCGTACTTGTACATGCGTATATTATCTAAGATATAATGTTGAGAAATGTTAAGTAACTTGAAAATTAGGAGCTAAAAATTATTATGTAAATAAAAAATATAAATAAGTAAATGTTTGATTTTCTAAAATTTATTGTGCCTAACCTAGCCTATACATAATGTATTTATTAATGTTAAAATATTTCCCGTGAATCAGTCATGAAAAAATAATGAACTTTGCTATATTTAAATACAATAGCCTACTCATGGAACATTTAGTTTATATCGCTAATTCGCATAATTAAAATAAAATTAACTTCAAAACCAGCACACCGATTGATCTGAAAATTCGTACACGCCTTATTCTTAATGAATCTAACAAACAATTAAAACATGAAAGAAATCGGATTAAAATTGTAAACGTTTCAAAACTCAGTCCTAGTGTCCCTTAAGAGCAAAATATTGTTATAGACTACAAAGCTATACCACTGCAAAGTAATTTTAATTGCCTATATATATATGGTATTATATAGTGATAACAGAAATATTGCGAAATAAAAATAAATTCCATATAATACAACGTCGGTAGACCGAGAATGAGACGGTGGTATCAAACACCTTGAAGACTGAAAGAGCCACGAGGCTTACATGTACGCAACGACGATCAAGGACGATGAATTTTATGGATAATGTCTTCCTTTGAAAAAAAGTTATCCCAGGATTTCAATGTCACGGATTTATGGTATAAAATGAACTACGTCAATAAAAGGGCTCCAGAGAAAAGTTAAAGGCTATTTCTCACCTATGTTGAAACTGAACTCCGATGCATATTATTCTCATGTATTACTACCACTATACATTGGCAAGATAATAGAATTCACTAAGATCTTCATTGGTCATATCTGGAAGGGGAACAGACCAACCTGCCCTCGCTCAACATATAAATCGTCCGACACCACCACCACCACCACCACCACCACCACCACCACCACCACCACCACCACCACCACCACCACCACCACCACCCATCATCATTTTCATCATCTCATCGTCAGCACCAACATAATCATCTTTTTCAAGAACTGGACTCAGAAGCCTGTTGTAGTTCCGGCTGTTCACGCCATCTCTTGTTTCTTTGCCTATTGTTTCTTTTTTCCTCTTATTGTTCCGGATATATATTTTTTTTGTACATGCAGTAGGCACTGAATTCTGAAATTTGTCACTTCAACAAAGTACTGTCAAATTGGCTTCAACTATAGGCCTACATTTGTATTTCTTATTCTTCGTTTCTTGTAATTACCAGTATATATTATCTTCAAACTTTTATTATAATTACCTGTGATATGCTTTGCTATCAAGTCACACTTCTATCAAGCATACAGGCAGGCCTTCGATTTACGATTCATCTTCATTTCTTACTCATTTTAGCGTTATTTTATAGTACCGCACATGCGATTTAACTTTTCACTGGTATATATACAATGTGCAATCAATATATTTCCGAAATGAACTTGTACTTATCGTACCGTTAAACATAAATGCGCGTGTCACTGAAGATCATTGCTTCCCTGCCTGTTGAGCCTGTCAATCAAACAGCGTCTGTTTGTCTTTAAGAACTGAGCTTCTACACGTGATTTTATTGAAACAATATCAAGGAGCTATTTCGATTTTTCTTGGAATCTCTCCATATACGCCTTATGGCTAGTCTTCTTCTCTGCGTTTCAAGTGATGCATTTAGTACAGATTCCAGGCGTTTCCCTGATTCTAGATAACTTGTCTGTTTCCTGTGTTCTATGTGTTGCCTACATTCTGGACAGTCCGGAAACTTATTGACTGCTCCTTGTGTATCAATTTATCTCTAGCTCAACAGAATAAAAGCTAAGAATAATTGTCTTGTTTATAAAATTAATTCACGACATTTGCTGAAAATATGTCATTCAGCGACATTACTTTCTTCAGCGATTATCTAGGCCAGGCCTGCAGAACTGTAGCTCTTGAGAGCGACTGCTTTCCTCCTCTCTTTTACCCCACTCACCTTTTCTACCTTTGCGTCACGGCGTTCTAGTTACGCTCGGCTGCATCAACATTCATTCTCGGGGCGGAAGTCGATCATACCCAATAGAAGTGGAGTGAGGCTGACGTCATAGATCCCCTACTTTGCGAGTTCTGCAAGCCTGATCTAGGCCTACGAATCATGCTCGATGCTAATACGCTCGGTTGAGGAGTAAGAGAAAGTTGGCCTGGGATTTTTAGTTTGAGAAATCCATAGTGATACTTATGGCGGACAACGTCGCAGTTGGAGTTCTTCTCGGGGTTCTCTCTTTTCCCTGTATTGGGCATCATTATTCCATAGCATTCTCCGAATGCTCGCCAGCTGGCGACGCATGGAGGGGGTTGGTCAAAGGACAAGTGGGATTGTCTGATCGAAACTTGGATATTCAGAGAACTTTAATGTAGTGGGTTGGGAATGCGCCTAGCTGGAGGGAAAGCGAAATAGATCTGCTACTGTCAGCGCATTTCGAACTGGCGGATCAAGATCCAGCAAAGCCTCAACTCGCTTAATATTATTGGAAAACACTTTCTGCAGACCTACAAAGGATTCTGTGTTGACCATGAACGTGTGTTTTGTGTGTTAACATAACCAGAGAGGTGAAACTAGGTCTCGTCTGTATAGAAGGTGACAAGAATATCAGCAGTATTCTTTTGAATAAAAGTTATAAGCCATTCAAAGTAACGGATTCACTTTTCATGATCCGCATCTTTCAATTCTTGCACCGTTGTTACTTTGTATGGGAAGAAATTTTTATTTTAATGTTTTCCACCGGTTTATGCGCGGTTGCAAGCCCAATATCTTCCTCTAGTGCCAACTTATTCAATGATTTTGTTGGGTACCACAGCACAGAATCAGAAATATTCAACAACTTCTCTTCGTTTAATTTATGTGACCTTCCAGTTCGTTCGCCATCTAACACTGAGCCTGTCTCTCGAAATTTCTTAATAAGTCGACGAACTGCATTTTGATGAAGTACAGTTGTTTCTGGGAATTTTCAGAAAATGCCGCTTGCACTGAATATGAGTATTTATCGCCTTGTCGAAAGACGTGTTCAACAAGAAAAGCACTTCGGAATACATATTTTATGTCTTTCTCGTTTTAAATTCTATCGTACCTGGTTAACATGTTTCGACCTGATATTGGTCTTCTTTAGGACTGGTTGTTGCTGGTCTTGGCGCCTTTTGTTTTGTTTCCTGTGGGGGTGTGTTTGTGTAGTGTAAAGTGGAGTCAGAGAGTGTGTGAGTTCTGAAATTGAGTTGTGTGTTGAGAATTTCATTTGGATATGTTTTTGTGAGTCTGTATATTTCATATTGTTCTAGTGTGTTTAGTTTCTGGCTTTTTGGTTGGATGTGTAGAATTTCCGTGTTGATGTGTCTGTAGGTGTGGTTAGCATTTGTGATCCAACCAAAAAGCCAGAAACTAAACACACTAGAACAATACGAAATATACAGACATACAAAAACACATCCAAATGAAATTCTCAACACAATGAAGTCTTGGTAATATTTAATTATAATTTAGTGTGTTTCTATTCTTATGTGGGGTTTGGTAATTTGTAAATATATTTTAAGATGATTATATTCTAATTGTAAGTGTAATTTGTAAAACTGATAATGTGGAACTATGTCCATGTCCTTAATGTCTTTTGATCTATCTATGTAACTTACTGGTATATTATCTTTATCCTTTTGTGTGCTTATTGCTTATTGAATTGAAATCTGTAACTAGGAAAATGTAGGAGTGATATATACTTAAATTATTGCTGCTGATGTAATTTAAAATTGTAACTAGGGAAACACAGGGTCTTATAATCTTGAATTAATAATGCTAATGTAATTTGAAAGTTTGTAAGTAGGAAGGTGCAAGAATTCAGAATTTGGAATGGTACTTAACTATAATTTATTCTCATCGTAAATCTTATCACACAGATATTTATTGATTACGCAACTGGCAAATTTGCAATCTTAAAAATGTAATTATCTAGAAATGTCAAAACATGTAATATTACCTATGTAATGGGGCATGTTGAAATATATACTGTTAAAAAAATTAACTCAATTACAGAACACACACACTCTTTGACTCCACATTACACTACACAAACACACCTCCACAGGACACAAAACAAAAGGCGCCAAGACCAGCAACAACCAGTTCTGAAGAAGACCAATATCAGGTCGAAACATGTTAACCAGGTACGATAAAATTTAACACGAGAAAGACATATAATACATATTCTGAAGTTGTGTAATCAAGATGTATAAGAAAAGCACGTTCAATTGAAAGAACCATAATTAGAATCTTAATTCAACAACTGAACAATACACCAGTATCTCTTTTTCAATAGCTGTTTACCAACTGAACTAAAACAGTTAATGTTACGCAACAATGGAACAAATGAATACAGAAAAAGTCGCACAACAATGAACAATCAGTTCTGCCAATATATCTTGCATTATTATGTACAAAAACCTTAGTCTGATTCGAACTTACAATCTAATCTACATTCGTACTAAGTGCACAACGACTTTCCGAACGCATTGTATACTGTAGGCCTATATCTTGAACTTCAGGTCTATTTCAACTTCAATACTCGGACTTATACCTTAGGATTCTTTGTCCAATCCTCTGTAGCCCATTCTTCGGGTAGTAACTGCATAATGATCTTGAAGACAGAACTAGTAACATGAAGGCTGTGGGCGTGTAAGGTCCTGTTGTAACAACAACGAATCCAAACCTCCAGATTAAGTGTAAATGTGCTCCCACTCGAGGTTTATGAATGCGGCCGAGAGTGGAATCGTTTGCGAGAATCCGGTTCGTATATGTTTCAGCGAGTTTGTGGCATCCTTAATTGAGACAATCGCGCGCGGCATCCACACATTAGCGCGCAGCGCGTGACGAGGCGGCCCGATACACTAATTACTGCATAGCATCACCGGGCGACTCCAAAGTTCGCTCACTTAATGCCTTTCTTCATAGCAGAGAAAAGTACTTCGTGAGGAATTTGCTAAAAGGATCTTTGGAAAGCGACATACGGAATGGAAGGACACATTTAAAAATAAATGAGGAAATAAAAGTAGAAAAAGTCGAAACGGAAATGGAAGATTAAATATTTAAAAATGACGAAAACGAAACACAGAAAATAAGAAGTGGAAATAATCAAGAATGAAACACACAAAAAATCATATAAAGAAATAGAGGAACGTAAAAATTAATTAGGAAAAAAAAACAGAGATAAAACGAAAATACCATCCCATCGCACCTCCTCATATTCATCTTCTTTTATAATAGTCCTGCCAAGACTCTGGAATTCGCTGTTAGCAACAGGGACTGTCGATATAAAATTCAATTCAAAGGTAAACTTACTAGGCACTGAGTCAGCAATTGAGACTCGTTTAGACATAGCTTCTTGTTCACTTATTCTAGTACAAAATATTTCAATATCCAGTAATTTCATCACTATACATATAATTTTATTATCCTAAGTTTAATTTGTACATCAGTAAAAAAAAAACTATTTCTTTGTTCGTAACTTCTACGATAAATTGTCTAGCCTTTATTAACCAGATAATCTTTTTGATTGAATCTCCATATTGTAGTTGTAATTCCCTGGTAGAGAGGGAGAGAAGGCCATATGGCCTTATCTCTGCCAGCTTAAATACTAAAAGAGAAGGGAAAACAAATATTAAGTATTGAAGGTGGAATAAGGAAACAGACAATCACAAGAAGAAGAAGAAGAAGAAGAAGAAGAAGAAGAAGAAATGAACAAAAGTAAGTGTAGAGGAAGACAGAAAGAACAAAGAGAATATGTATGTGAAGACGCTAGAAATCAGTGTTACGATGACTACACATAGACCTACTTCTTCATATACACTTGCGTATCATTTACTGTGAACCCAAATGAGATAGAACCTTCGTTCTTGTAGCGCACATAAAATTGTTTCTTTCTTTTTGTAATATAATAAAATGTGATTATGACGTCTTTAACCAATTTTACAGCTTAAATAGTTGTAATTGACTTTTCAGAAATTCATATAAAATGTTTACATGTATATTGAAATTGCTTGTTATGAGATTTTTCTGTTTACGAAAATTTATATAATTTACTATAACCTAAGGCCACTATAAGACTACGTGGGTTTAAAATGAGATTGCCATATATTCAATTATAAAAGACTACATGGGTTTAAAATTAGATTACCATATATTATATACCTAGAAATATACAAATTAGACCTATTTGTGTACTTTTGCATTTTGTCCTTTTTCGAAGAACGTTCTTTGTGACATTCATCTAACGAAGACATAATGTTAACAATAAAATTGTCAATAATAATTCTCCCAACTCCGAGTGGTACTGGTTAATTTTGAAATTATCTTTCGCCAGCAGGAATACATATTATGTGATTACAAATGGGAAGAGTGAAGTATTGAGAGAAAATTAAATATTTTTTATTATGTTCTATTTCCGTAACTGCTAGGGTTACGATAATATTTGTGAAGCCATTCGTGCTAATATCTAACGAGCCTAAATCGCTGATAGCCCCTATATTGACTCATGCTTTCGAAATCTAGACGATTACGAGGAGAGATGAACAAAACTGAAGATCTTTGAACGTAAAATTTTGAGGAAAATATTTGGTGAAGAATTTTGACACAGCCAGTTTACACTGAAGAAGATTAACAAACGAAGTTTACATACAGTTCCTACAAAAATTAAAGCTGAAAGGTTGAAGTGCATCTAAACATGTAACAAACGAAATAAAATTAATAAACGAAATAAAATTAATAGAGTTTAAGAAAAAATACCATGTCGACACAGGCCACTGGGTAGAACAAAATTTCGATATATACACACAGGATGATTCACGAGGATTTACTGTCACTTACGGAGCTTATTTCCGAAGACATTTTGAATACGAAATGTCTCCGAAGACATTTTGAATAAAAAATGTCTTATAAACATGTGTTGTAGCCTCAGTATTTTCAGAGTTACATTAATTTGAAGTTATTTGTAAAATACCATTATTCTTAAGTTTTAAGAGTGAAAGAATACTACAGATAAAGAATGAACTATTAAGGAATATCATTTCTTTAATTAGCTAGTATTCTGAAGCTAAAATGTGTTGTGAATTCCATTGTTTTTTGTACAAAATTATTTTTCGATTTTTAGCTACAAAATTACATTTTTCTTACGCATTTATCACAACAATTGTTACAAATCACACCACTCTTGTAAATTCTTTAAGACTGAACATTAGGATACGTAATTAAACTGTAAAGGATCAAGTTCCTAAAGTCGTATGATTTGTAACAATTTTTGTGAAGAATGATTAATTTTTAGTTAAAAATTGAAAAGCAAAATCTGTACAAAGCAATTAATAACACATTTTTGGCTTCAGAACACTAGCCAATTAAAGAAATTATACTTCTGAATAGTTCATTCTCTATTTGTAATATTCTTTTACTTTTAAAAGTAAAGAAAAAAAGGTATTTTACTAACAACTTCAAATTAGTGTAACTCTGAAAAATATTGAGATTAAGACACATGTTTATATAGCATTTTCTGCTCAAAAGTCTTCGGAAATAAGCTCCGTAAGTGACGGTAAATCCTCGTGAATCACCCTTTATATATAACTTAGAAAAATACATTAATTCATTCATTTAGTGTTCTGCCCAAGAGCAGGTCTTTCACTGCAAACCCAGCTTTCTCCAATCTTTTCTATTTTCTGCCTTCCTCTTCGTTTCCTCATATGATCCACGTTAAGTTATCTTAATGTCGTCTATCTTCTGATTTCTTCTTCTACACCGAACTCTTCTTCCGTTCACCATTCCTTCCAGTGCATCCTTCAGAAGGCAGTTTCTTCTCAGCCAGTGACCCAACCAATTCCTTTTCCTCTTCCACAAAATAATTACTTGTTAAGAATGAGGCTGGATATAGAATGGGAAATAAGGAGATAAACTGACTCCGATGACCTGATAGTGGATACAGAGAATTATTTTCAACGTTTATTATATGAATTCCACTTTAGCTCCCAGAAATATGACATGAAAATATCAATCTCAAAAACGAAATCTGTGACTGTAAGTAAATTACCTTTGAGATGTATGTTGGAACTATAAGGCAAAATGATGAAACAAGTAATGATGTTCAACTATCTAGGTATTGAGATAACTAGTTGGGACCACGAAGTTACATAGACAATCATGGCAGCAAGAATATCGAGCTGTATGAATGGTATAATATGGAAGAATGCTAAAGTGAAAATATATAAAGCAATGATTTGTTCAATGTTCAGTTATGCAGCTGAGACAAGAGCTGATACAGTAAAGACTCGAGAGAAACTAGAAACAAACGAAATGAATATCTTAGGAAAAATAATGGGTAAATCTAGAAGAGACAGGGTAAGAAATCAGGAAATAAGACAACAATTAAACATACAGAGTATTGGAGACTTGCTGGAGACAAGAAAATTTGAATGGAACCAATATGTATCTCTCATTGCACTAGACAGAGTTGTACGTGTAGCACGTGAATCTCCTGATGGAATATAGAAGGGGCCCTGCAAGAGTGAGAAAGAGATGGAAGGCCTCCTGACCTCTGGATAGAACAAACTCTGAGTCTAATATGAAGAAAACAATAAGAAGAAAAATAATAAAAGAAGACATGAAAATGTTAAACATTTGTCATTGGTAGATGATCTGTACAGATAGAGTACTATGATATTTTATTATCAATTCAGTATCGAAGAGCTTTCATAGCTTGGAAATAATAATAATAATAATAATAATAATAATAATAATAATAATGTTTGGGGCTAAAAGGCAGAAAGTTACACAACGCAGAACTGCACGCATTGTATTCTTCACCTGACATAATTAGGAACATTAAATCCAGACGCATGAGATGGGCAGAGCATGTAGCACGTATGGGCGAATCCAGAAATGCAAATAGTGTGTTAGTTGGGACTCCAGAGGGAAAAAGGCCTTTAGGAAGGCCGAGACTTAAATGGAAGGATAATATTAAAATGGATTTTAGAGAGGTGGGATATGATGATAGAGACTGAATTAATCTTGCATAGAGTAGGGACCGATGGCGGGCTTATGTGAGGGCGGCAATGAGCCTGCGGGTTTCTTAAACGCCATTTGTAAGTAGTAGTAATAATAATAATAATAATAATAATAATAATAATAATAGTAATTCATTGACTCTTAAAATTTTTGTCTTATTAAAATACTCAAGAAGAAATTAATGATTATTCCAGAAAGAAACTGGAAGTCCTAGGTGAGGCTATAAACACATTAAAGTATAAGAAAAGATGAAAAATAAGGTTGGAAAGGAAGAGCAAAGAGTAACGAGGAAAATAATTAAGATTGAATATGCATGTATACTTTTCCCTCGATAATAAAATACAGGTTGCACAGAACGTACTGTACATAGGTCAAGAAGCCCAAAATTCACAGTGTTCATTATCTGCTTTATACAGGCGTGATTCTCACTCATGATGAAGAGTTTCGTTCGCTTCGTAAAGTTTTACTGAGCCACGAACCTGAACGTCTTCATCTGCATGCGCCGTTAAGGCGTCAGGTTGCTGCATACAGACATTCATTAGTAATTCATACAGAATAAATAAAAATTCCGACACGTTACTGTGAGGTCGTAAACCAAAGAAACACAATCAGGTATATTACATCCATAATTCTACCAGTACAATGTAGGTACAGATTGCTACAATAAAAATAATATAATAGAGTACAAGTTACGGTTTTCCTTTAAGACATCACCGCTTTTGTTACGAGCTCTGTCAGCATAATCCCTTGCAAATGTCACCTACGAGTTGAACGCGAATGCTACAAGCATTCTCGTAGTAAATAATTACTTGTGTGTAGTGCCACGTGGAAACAAGCTTTTTGCTTTAGGCTATACAACACAATTCATACTTCCTTAATATGCGAATTTTTCTTCTGAGAACATTTAAAAACTTGTAAATGCAAAGCAATTCATAATGGTAAATGCTAAAAATGTCACCAACATCAAAGCAATATTATTATATAACATAACTCCAAGGTCTAAGTGAAAACTAGAAATTCCTGCTGGCATTTTCACATACTGTATGTTTCAGATAAGTTTCGCTTCGTAACTTAAAGGCAATACAAACAAATTAAAATCTGTTTCTGCAGCAATACTATACCTATATAAATCAATGTCCTTGCTAAGATATGTAATTATCTGTACCATATGGGATGTAATTTTCTGAACATTTAAATCTGTTCTCTACAATAGATAGATAGATGGATTTATTGAACAATATTATACATACAGATGTACTATATTATCAGAATTTTCTCTTAAATCCAATGCACGGGTCTTCTGACCGTACGTACTGTGTAAAACAAGTCCTACTTTGTAGGTCCCTCACCCCCTTCACATATAATCAGGTCAACCACTCTCCAGAAAGAACACACAGATTAAAATGAAAATGGCACAAATAAAACACATTATATAATACATCCTAACCTAAAACAGACATAAAAGTCTCTACAGTATATGAATTTTGTATACAATGTAAGTCTTTTAGAACTGAAGAACTTCTAATTGAATATGTGATAGCCTTTACCGTACTTTTCGAAGTTTTTCAAAACAAAATTAGTTATCATGTTTCTAACATCATTTATAATTGCTTAAGATATAGGCCTTTTATTTACATATTTTGAATGAGTTCTCTTTTCCACACAAATTTTCTCGGTTGTGTATGTCCATCGCGGTGTACGTAACTGTCAACACTCTTATGTTCTCGTCAAAGCCAGGATAGTGCGTACGAATCCGTTTAACCGTCTATTCAGCTATTGACATTCGTATACCGTTCTTTGTTGTTTTAGACGAAGTTTCGGCGTCGCGTGTACTACAATACGAGAGCCCTACTGTTTAGCCATATAGGGTGAAGAAATTCAAATATGTGTTCCGGGTAAATCTCGTTATGAACATCTAAAAACCTTCGATGGGAGACGATCGCAAACCCGATGGCGGGGTTATATTTATGGTGGACAAAATCAAGGTTGTAAGGGATCTTCTTGGGGTTCTTCTGTATTTCGCCCGTCATCCCATCAACGTACTCCACAATTCCCGTTTTATTATCATCTCCGGCTCGAAAAATATGGTACCACTTGTGTTTGAATGACGCCGAATCTTCCACGTCGAGTGTTCCTCGCGGTTTGCCCTAATATTGATAACTGGCAATGATGATGGGTTCTATTCGACTCGTAGACCTGAATAACAAGCACCAGAGACTCCTACATTCTTGCTTGCTTGATGGAGACATGCAGATAGATGTATGAGTTACCTATCTACGGCAGAACACCACCAGGTTATGGTATACGGATTTGATGCTGGAGAGGAATGCGTAGTGTAACGGATGAAGGGGCCGGTTTAGCCGGACAGCACAGTTGACATGCAATTCATTCCATTACGGAGGAACTAAAGAAAGTGTTTGGGCTGAAGTGCTTAAGCATGCTCCATGTTTCGCTCGATAAGCACGTCTATATTTATATACCTCTACTGGTAGTACTGATGATAATCACAGCTCACCACTGTGGCAACCTTCTGAATAAAACACTTGACTGCCGACATACTTACAGATTTTTATGTCCTTGTTCGACCATTCAGCAGTAGACATAAAAAGTCATCGCATCGCTGTCCCTTATTTCTGCTCTAAATTATTTAAGGCATATCTCCCAATCCTGTGCTGTGCCCAAGTGGTAACGTTTGCAAACCCAAGCTTCATTCTCACTCAGTAGAAAAGTGAAAAGATTCATGTCCCTTTCATGGAGACTGGATGTGTGTTGTAAACGTTGTGGTTGTCCTGTGTTTTCTTAAGTAGAGAATCTTGCGCAATGCCAGCACATGATCAGGAATACCACTTCTTGTGAAAGTTCTCATTGATTAAATGTTAAACAAGCATTTCCAGCAGCCAACAGCCTCAGTAACGAACAGTTGAAACTTTATAGTAATTTTCTTTAGTTGGTTATTTAACGACGCTGTGTCAACTAATAGGTTATTTAGCGTCGATGACATTGGTGAAAGCGAGATGGTATTTGGCGAGATGGTATTTGGCGAGATGAGGCCGAGGATCGCCATAGATTACCTGGCATTCACCTTACGGTTGGGAAAACCTCGGAAAAAATCCAACCAGGTAATCAGCCCAAGCGGGGATCGAATCCGCGCCCGAGCACAACTTAAGACCGGCAGGCAAGTGCCTTAACCGACTGAGCCATGACGGTGGCTTTCATAGAAATAGCAGTGATGATGATGATGATAATGATAATAATAATAATAATAATAATAATAATAATAATAATAATAATAATAATAATAATAATAATAATAATAATAAATTGAACTGCGTATTTTCAGAATTTCAAACCAGATTCAAAATCCGACAGTTTATTCTCTCTCTCTTTGTATATTAACTTATTATGTAGTGGTATCAATATTGTACTTACATTTTACCCTTTCTCTTTCTTTTTGCATATCTTTCTTTATTCCTTCATTATACGAAGATGAAATATTGTGATGTTACAAAAAGCCAGCTCCGAGATTTTTGTTGAAATGTATGTTTTTAGCATTTTTGATACCGAGAAAATCTTTAAGCATTAGATGGCTGGCCGTCTGTCCGTCTGTGTTTGTGTGTGTGTGTGAAGTAATTTCTCATGTACTGGTGGACGCATTTTCTTCACATTAAATACCTCCGAGTCATAAGATATAACTTTAGTAAAATGTAACGTGTATTTTTTTGAAATGAAACCACACAAAGAAAGATTCAGGATTCAAGATTCAGGAAACAATTTTTTTTCTGGGTTTTACATTGCTTAGAACAAACTGATAAATAAGACGATGGAGGTAGTATGGACGAAAAAAAAAGTTTTTCTAAAACAGGTACTTTAGTATTGTCGTTTAGTGAACTATCCGGAGACAGGTTCGAACCTCGTGAGACCAATAAGGCATCACTCATGAGGCAGCTAAGCCAGGAGATAACGGAGTAGGGTGGCCAATTTCTTTCCCTCTACATTACATACATCACTGACTAATAGCATATTACATTAATCAGACTTCACATAAATACAGACAGTTGTTCTTCCTCTGACATACAGGGAGATTCACGAGGAGTTATCGCCACTTACGGAACATATTCCTGTCAAGAGATTTCATTTTTGTTTTGTCTTTTGGAAATTGGTTCAAGAAATTGAAGTGTGAACTGCAACGTGTTAAAGTAACTGCATGCTGCGAATGGCATAAGACGTATAATTACGGTACAAAAAAGTATAACGTCATTTTCGTTACATTAATGTTTTAGGTATCTGTTGCCACCAATATCGTTACCGTAATTAAATCGATTACGCAGTAACTGTGACCAGAATTTTTCTTTATGCATCTTTAGTCTTAAAATAAAGATATCCTTCAAATGCAGTAAATCTACTACATGGTGCGGGAACTGTGAGTAGAATTTTCCTTTATGCATCTTTAGTCTTAAAATAAAGATATCTTTCAAATGCAGTAAATCTACTACATGGTGCGGGAACTGTGAGTAGAATTTTCCTTTATGCATCTTTAGTCTTAAAATAAAGATATCCTTCAAATGCAGTAAATCTACTACGTGGTGCGGGAACTATGAGTAGAATTTTCCTTTATGCATCTTTAGTCTTAAAATAAAGATATCCTTTAAATGCAGTAAATCTACTACGTGGTGCGGGAACTGTGAGTAGAATTTTCCTTTATGCATCTTTAGTCTTAAAATAAAGATATCCTTCAAATGCAGTAAATCTACTACATGGTGCGGGAACTGCGAGTAGCATTTTCCTTTATGCATCTTTAGTCTTAAAATAAAGATATCCTTCAAATGCAGTAAATCTACTACATGGTGCGGGAACTGTGAGTAGAATTTTCCTTTATGCATCTTTAGTCTTAAAATAAAGATATCCTTCAAATGCAGTAAATCTACTACATGGTGCGGGAACTGTGAGTAGAATTTTCCTTTATGCATCTTTGGTCTTAAAATAAAGATATCTTTCAAATGCAGTAAATCTACTACGTGGTGCGGGAACTGTGAGTAGAATTTTCCTTTATGCATCTTTAGTCTTAAAATAAAGATATCCTTCAAATGCAGTAAATCTACTACATGGTGCGGGAACTGTGAGTAGAATTTTCTTTTATGCATCTTTAGTCTTAAAATAAAGATATCCTTCAAATGCAGTAAATCTACTACGTGGTGCGGGAACTATGAGTAGAATTTTCCTTTATGCATCTTTAGTCTTAAAATAAAGATATCCTTCAAATGCAGTAAATCTACTACGTGGTGCGGGAACTGTGAGTAGAATTTTCCTTTATGCATCTTTAGTCTTAAAATAAAGATTTCCTTCAAATGCAGTAAATCTACTACATGGTGCGGGAACTGTGAGTAGAATTTTCCTTTATGCATCTTTAGTCTTAAAATAAAGATATCCTTCAAATGCAGTAAATCTACTACATGGTGCGGGAACTGTGAGTAGAATTTTCCTTTATGCATCTTTAGTCTTAAAATAAAGATATCCTTCAAATGCAGTAAATCTACTACATGGTGCGGGAACTGTGAGTAGAATTTTCCTTTATGCATCTTTGGTCTTAAAATAAAGATATCTTTCAAATGCAGTAAATCTACTACGTGGTGCGGGAACTGTGAGTAGAATTTTCCTTTATGCATCTTTAGTCTTAAAATAAAGATATCCTTCAAATGCAGTAAATCTACTACATGGTGCGGGAACTGTGAGTAGAATTTTCCTTTATGCATATTTAGCCTTAAAATAAAGATATCTTTCAAATGCAGTAAATCTACTACATGGTGCGGGAACTGTGAGTAGAATTTTCCTTTATGCATCTTTAGTCTTAAAATAAAGATATCCTTCAAATGCAGTAAATCTACTACGTGGTGCGGGAACTGTGAGTAGAATTTTCCTTTATGCAAATTTAGTCTTAAAATAAAGATATCCTTCAAATGCAGTAAATCTACTATGTGGTGCCAATAATTTTACGCATTAGGACTTAGTGATGTGAAACGTTTATGTTCGAGGTACAAGAGAGAAAAATTATAACTGTTTGACATGAACGGTCACTCGTGGCAGCCATCATGGAAACAAGTGTGACGTCACTCATGGTAGCCTGCCATGGGATAGAAGTGTAAGAAGAACTTCGTGTCTATTGGTTTTCCACGCGGTCCATCTCACTCCTTTCTTTATTTGACATGATTCGACGTCTCCCCACCTCTTCATGTGATAGCTATTAGATAACGTCCATTTCAGCTTCTCCCTTAAAAATTCTCGTGTTCTTTCATAAAATAGCGCAAAAGGAATTATGGTTAAGAAAAGTGGCAATAGTCTTGGAGCTCACATATTCTCCTCAGCCCCAATTTCCTTTGCAAGGACGCGTTTTCACGTATCTTTTAAACGTTTCTCCTCCCATTTCTCCACTCTTTCATAGGATTCATTGAGGTTTTGCACAGAATAGTCATAGAAATATTGCGTACATGGGTTAAATATGCTTATGAATCAAATGCAATATACTACAGTGTTAAAGAAAGTACACACTGTATTTTATTATTTTAAATTGAATATAGACATTTCACGCAGTCACTACGATTTCTGCTAAAACTACGAGTATGTTGCACTCAGCAAAGCTTCAACTCTAAATATTGGCTGCAGATAGACGTAAGACAAATAAGGATAATTATAAAATAAAAGGATGAGAATATAGTTTACCGTTCACAGTATTAGTCTAAACCTGCAGGTAAGATTCTATGCTTCCAAGAAAGATTTTTTTGCGTTAATATTAAACCATTGTAAAAACAAAAGATAAGTGTGTAAAGTGAAATGAAATCAACACTCAAGGTCATAATTAGCTATTTTATGTCATAAACCTGTATCTAATTATTATTCAGTTAAGTTACTGTGGATGTAAAATGAAGTTATAGAGATAAATATGTATTAGACTGTAGCCTGTCGCGTAATATTAAATACAACACTTTGATACTATCTACCGGTGAAATTGTGATCATAAAGACAGATAGGATGGACAAAACTGGGAGCGAGTTAAGCAGCCGGGAGACAGCGGAAATTAATTCCATAATTGGTTCGCAGACTGCTGTTTTATTGTTAAATTTATGACGACTCTGAATCGATAGCAATTTACAGGAGTAGATTTGTTGCTTAATTGTCATCATTTTGTTTGAGTAACATAAATTAAGTATCATTATAGAATATGAACTGTAATTATTGTAATGACTTCCTAAGAATTACTAAATGTATTCATTTCACTCAGCCGAAATACGTTTCTTTATAATTTGTTGTCCGGTTTTAAACGGAATAAAATATCGACAAGCTATCGAATTTCTTAAGACTAGTAGATTCTGCAGTATCTGTGTTCTTATATCCATGTATAGACTATGTGTAAAATTCTGAGTAATTGCAGAGCAAATGAAAGTATTACAGATATGTTTATTTGATGTAATTAAAAAAAATATGGGAAATTTCATAGGATTTAAAAAAACAATTTTACACTCCTATCACGAACATGGGATTGGAATAACTCTTGCCATGAACTGAGATTGAATTTACATTGCAGTATACACCTTTGTAACGCTCTTTAAGTTATTACTTGGAAATTAATGAAGGCTTCTTGTTTTAGAATATTTTGTTACTATGCGCTCACTCACTCATTCGTAACAGAAGGTACTGGTAGTATATAATGATCCAATAATTTAATAGATGAGGAAATTCCTGCAATGGCCTTCACAGACAATATTTGTTAATGTAGTCTGTTACGAAAACTCGTAGAATATCTACAAATACATGCACTTTTCAATATACCTCTTCAACACTACAGTTCTCATCTGTTTCATAAAATTAGAGAGACCAAACTGTTACAAAAGTGATATTTTGAGAGAAATAGAGTGGAAAGAGTGGGTGAAGAAAGAATGATGCTGAAACTGATCAGGAAGAGAAAAAAGGAATTGGCTGGTTGAGAAGAAACTGCCTACTTAAGGATGCACTGGAAGGAGTGGTGAATGGGAAAGGAATTCGGGGCAGAAGAAGATTTCAGATGATAGACAACATTAAGATACACGGATGTTATGTGGAGACTAAGAAGAAGGCACAAAATAGGAATGGTAGAATGCTGGGTTTGCAGTAAAAGACCTGCTCTTGGTCAGAGAACTTTGAATGAATGAATACAGCCTTTATTATACCGCGTGTCCGCCTATTAGGTTGATCGGAAACATCCTAAACTGCTCGAACTTTGTTTCCGGTGCATTCAAGATCGTCCGCCACGAGTCATGCTAGCTCAAAACCGGTTACATACGCAGGTAAGTTGCTGAGTGTGGCGATAGTTTTATACATTTATTGCTGTATGTTTGCTTCACTGTGTGATATTGTGAGAATTCTGATGTGGAAAAACATTCTTGCAAATCCTGCAAGAGAAATTTTCGTCGTAATTATCCCAAGATTTTTCTATCATCACTCTCATGTATCCCTTTGATTGAGGTTGTGGCTAATATGTAGGCTTACATCTGTTATCAGACAGTACATCTCACTTGACGATATATGTCAGAGGGAGAACAATATTATTGTTTATATGCATCTGAAGACTGACTAGTGTATTAAGTAGCTATTCCTCGATGTAGGCAATGGAGGGGAAAAGGAATTGGCCACCCTACTCCATTATCTCCTGGCCTAGTTGCCTTATAAGTGGTATCTTCTTGTGAAGTTCAGACCTGTCTTCGGATAGTTGACTAAACAACAACTACTCTCATGTAATGGTGCGTACCATTTGATTACTTCTAATAATTAAAGTATGTCAGTAAAGTAAATTATTAAAACAATAACTAACATCCAAGTGGCGCTGACGGCATATCACTGCTGTTATCAACCTGATTGGTGGACATCCGTTATTTTAATAAACTCTTCAGCCATAGTTAACTTCAATCTAGAATAAAAGAAACGGTACGATTATTAGAAGATTAATTTTATTACTGTTGTGACTTGTTATTTAAATCCAAGACACGTTCTCCTGTAGAAAAATCATCATATTTTGATACAAAATACTGACAGTAGGAATTCGTTTGATTTCATGAATTAAATTGAACTGTTAGAGAAATGATGGTATTATTCTTTTAAAAAAACTCTTAATAGGCCTACTATTTCTGTAAACCACAAATTTCACTTGTAAGTCATTCTCAGCGGTTCAGTAGCTATCGTGATTGGCGCTGAACTCGACTTCATTTACACTCATATCTCGCATTATCGTTATTTTAAAATTTAATTCATGGTTTTCGTCAAGAAAAGTTTCTGCACTGCCAGGACAGCAAATATTATGGGTGTTTGTACACATAAATTCTGACATGTCTAATCACATTAATTCAGCGTTTTTTTTTTTGTAATCTGTCGCGGTGTCAGATGTTACGAGAGCAAGCATGTCTTGAGTTGTTGCAGTGGATTAAGAGATTGCAATCAAATCGGTGCATGGTGGGCGAGCAAGTCGGGACTCCCGATCTAGTCACTTCCTTCACCACTAATTGTCTGCCTATGATTTACGAACCTGCAATTTGTCAGGTCCGCGCGCCTATGCAGTGCTTGTAATACGAACCAATTTCCAAGTCTGACTCTGATAAGTTGGCCGCCCACTACAGGGGATTTGCTGCAATGATCTGAACTGTGATCGTTCGCGTAATTGCTCTCTGGATGTTGAACTTGGAACAGGCTCGGTGGTCCGGCGGTTCAAGTATATTAATTCACCAGTGCTACCAAGCCCGTAACAAACGAAACTTACTAAATTAAAGCCACCACAGAGTACTCATTTCACAAGTTAAGATAAAATATCAAGCAGTACGAGCTCACCTCGAGAAATTGTTTTTGTATTAAAAAATAAACGGAAGAATCTTGATATTCAAATTACTTTTTGCCTAACGCCAAAGATGACATCTTGGCACTCGTGTACTAAGAGAATTTACATATTATTAGGCTAATAGCTAAAATTCGTCGATCTATATAACGACTCTTCCCACCACCATCTTTACTCTACTGTTACTATTACAATTGATACTACTGCTTGCGTCGTGCATTACTTCGGTTCAGGAATGTAAGTGATGTTTCTTTCCTCTGATAATAAGGCCATTTCAAATTTATAGCATTGTTTTCATTAATTTTTATCAAACATTCGTACTTACACCATCTAAGGTGGTAGTCCATGGTATACGCAATAATTAATTAATTTTATTTATTTATATATTCATTTATACTGGCGAAGACATAGTCTTCTTTTACACACCATCAGGTCATAAATACACAGTAAAAGATAGTGAAACAGTGAAATTAAACAAAAAGTGAAAAAAAAACAAAGATACTAATATATTACAAAATAATAACATTGGGATAATCCAAAGTGAAAGCAGTACAATGCAAAAACGTAAAATTGTAGCTACAGCTCTATAAATTGGAATACAAGTAACTCAGTGCAAGTGATTAAGAGGAAAAACATATGATAAAAAAGACGGAATGTAATCGAACAATAAAACGAAAATAAAAATAAAAATTACAACAGAAAAAGCTATGATGATAAATTAATCTGATGATAAAGTGTGATGGTGAAAAAATATATGATTTATAAAAGCTGTGGCAGAGGTAAGTGCTTGTAATTGAAGGAAATTCAAATTGAAGAAGTGTAGTTTAAATTTATTTCTAAAATATATTGTCCGATAGTCTCTGATTTGCTGTGGTAGAGAGTTTCATAGATGGGCTGTAGAATTTGCAGGACGAACAAAATTTTTACACGTATGATTCTCCTGTACGAAACCACTAATTAATGGCAGGTCTTTCTTCTGGAACTTGCTTCATAAATAATTACCTAGGGTAGACATGTTTGTTATACTCGTATATGGAAAATCTAATCAATTATTTACATTTTAATGCAAACATAATAATTCAATCATTTTCCATTGTTGATTGTTCTTTTGTTACTACGATCTCATAATTTCACTGGACCTTTCTGTACGTTGTATTGTATACCCTTTAAATTAAGAAGAAAACAGAAGTTGTCTGCTGACACGATGGAAATAAAAGCCACCCTTTCGGTTTCAAAACACGGTTAGGGGCAAAGGGAGTAGTTTGTGCAGTGCATTATTGTGCCACTCGTAAATCTGGCGATACAAGATAGTTTAACTGCACTGTAGTCTCTTTTCTTATCTGTACGAGGTAGTTGTTTAGTGCGTGCCATCATTATGCATAATCGAGGAACAACTCCACATGACAAACTCAGTGAGCATCTTTACGAGAGGAAGGCACAATGAAGGGTGTGTCGGACCTCGCCGCTTTGACCGTCAGACGCGAGGGTGGAGAAACAGAGCCAAGAGGGTTGTTTCTTTATTCGAGTTATTTGTTGGTCTGTCTGACTGTCTGCAACACAACAACAGAATGGCCCATTAACAGCATGGCCACCACAGACAGGAATTTAATAGATCAACACGCTATTCTTCTTGTGTCTGCCACAATTCGAGGAATAACGTGACATAAAATACTGCCCCTTTCCATGACGGTTAAGAGCCTTTTGTGTCAGAAATACTTGCAACGATTTCATGGACACCGCACAAATTTTTGTCCGTTAAGAAAACACAGCAGTGATTATAGGCAATCTATTTTTTTTTCATCATGCCCCACAATAAACTTAACCGACGACCCACCTCCAGAGGGATCGATTGCGATCTCTGACGTATATTATAATTATCATTGGTGAAAGGCGCTGAGGAAGATGCATTATTCGTTTTTCCAATGTAATTTTCATTGCATCTCTGAACTACCATTGGCAAATATTTTTTCTATATATCCCCAAGAGATAAGTTCACCCTTCCCACTTTTGCTACCAAATCAATACCGATGTGGAAGTCGTCTTTATCACCGCACAATTAGTACCACTGATACTACTGCTGCTACTAGATACTATTACTATTACTATCACTACCATCATATTACCACCACCACCACCACCACCACCAACCACTGCTAGGCTTTTAAGGAACCCGGAGGTTCATTGCTCTCCTCACATAAGCCCGCCATCGGTCCCTATCCTATGCAAGATTAATCCAGTCTCTTCCGTCATATCCTACCTCCCTCAAATCCATTTTAATATTATCCTCCCATCTACGTCTCGACCTTCCCATAAGTCTTTTTCCCTCGACCTCCCAACTAACACTCTATACGCATTTCTGGATTCGCCCATACATGCTACATGTCCTGTCTATCTCAAACGTTTGGATTTAATGTTCTTTGCTGTGGTCGTGCCAAAGAATCAGTCCCATTCCGAGGCTTATTGTAAGGTTTCGTAACAAGCTGTTTTTTACGGTGATGGGTTGTTAGCCCTTCGTCCAATCCCCAAGCTGGAGGACCACCCCTTATCGGCTGTCCACGACTGCTTATTCAATATATTCGCAGCTACCCTCCATATCTGGAGGCCGTCTCCTCTACACGCAACCTGAGGACGCGCCATGCCGTGGTGATAGGGACCCACAATACATGGACCTTCATTACTATCACTATCGCTAATATCACCTTCATCATTACTACCACTGCCACTGTTGTCAATACTAATACACATTTCAGTACTATCATTACTATGCTCAGACGGCGCCTGCTTATCCGGAACTGAATTTGGGGTGGAGTACTGTATGTGCTATTGGACACGATAGATTTGGCATCAACATCTATATTAGACAGGGCTTAGTATTCGTTTAATACGTAGAATCGTACGTGGAACTGTAGGTATCTTCACGTAAATGGCTATCTTGTATTGACAGTATACTCGTAATGTGTTATATACATTACACAAATAAGACCAGTTATTTTCGCAAAGGTTTCTGATACTCCAGGCAGTTCATCTCCCTTAAATATCAAATTCTCGTCAGGTGTGCAACGTATTAATATAATGATTAATTTTATGGACGAATAGGTACGCACATCAGGATGCTACCATGTACCGTACAGTCCACACCTGTAGAGTAACGGTCAGCGCGTCTGGCCGCGAAACCAGGTGGCCCGGGTTCGAATCCCGGTAGGAGCAAGTTACCTGATTGAGGTTTTTCCGAGGTTTTCCCTGAACCCAATACGAATAAATCCTGGGTAACTTTCGGTGCTGGATCCCGAAGTCATTTCACCGGCATTATCACCTTTATCTCATTCAGACGCTAAATAACCTAGATGTTGATACAGCGTCGTAAAATAACCCAATAAAATAAAAAAAATGTACCGTACAATGAAACCGATCTATTTTATAGAAATGTTGCCACACATCCATATAAATAATAAAACTTCTCTATTAGTCACCGACATTTATCTTCTGCAACCTCCATCAGCCTAATTGCAGGAGAGGGAATCGTCAAACAACATTAGCAAACAAAATTCAACAGACTTTTATGCAGCTACCGCTTGCCGGGCATTAAGATGTTAATAAATTGCCAACGCCTCTCTTCCGACGCGGGATGTGCTAATTGAAAGCAGTGGTTTAGAATTCATTACCATACTGTTGGATGTCAGTCAGCAGACAAGGTCCTGCACCGGGCTATTTCTCACCCGCGACGTCAGAGCGGCCAACAAGAAGACCCCAAAGTGAGACGACGGAAAGACTGACAGGACCTAGCCACACCCCCTGCAGGTATTGCAGTCATTAGTTAGGTGGTTCGGATGTTCAAAGTCTGGCTACACCGCTCATCACTAGCGCTAACGGACCGCAGCAGTGGCGTGAAAAACGCTTTATCTTCAGTGCCAAGCGTGAAGATACGAACTTAGATTAAGTAAATTTGTATAGAATTCAAAGTCTAACTTTTGGGGAACAAAACTGTATTAGAAACTCATTAAGTACAACATTTGTTTCAGTACTCTTCTAAGGGCCGTATTCATAGACGAGACTTTGGACCAAGGTTTACTTTGGAAAGTACAAAGTCACCATTTTCCTAGTCACACCCGACATTTTAATGAAAGTAAACTTCAATCGTGACTTTACTTCGAAGTCGCCGAAAATCTAGACTTTGACTTTCGTCAGTGGACATAAGGAAAATGGCTGATATTTGGGAAATTGTTGAATTTTCAGAGAATATTGAGGACATCTAGGAGATTATTAAACATGCTCATGTTTCTTAGCGTATTATTAGATTAGATAAGTTCAAATCAATATACAGACTTGATAAACAGACCGTATTAGATATCCTCGTCATGTTTCAACATTCATTGATTAATAATAATCAAAGGGGACTATCTGTTCCACCAGTAATGCAACTTCTTATTTCATCGCGATTTTACGCTACAGATAAGGATTGATAGCTTAATATTGATTTGAATATTTAATTCTATAGAGGATTGGTTATACAGTTGGATAGTCTATGTAGTTAATTGCTGTCGTCATAATAATGTTTTCTGAATATTTATTTCAATTAATTTTTAAGTAGTAAACAGGATAATAATATGTCTCTTTCATAGTCTGTCATTGGTGGCATCTTCATATCTTCCATATCTTCAAAATAAAATTATTTTATAATGAAATAATTCGAGAGCTTAATGTGAAACTAATATAATTGTAATCGATGTTCTATTCACAACAAAATTCATAACAGGCAATGCTATTTCAGATTAACTCTATACCATCATGTTTTGTAGTTACGAATTGTATTGTATTATATACGGGTATAAGACACTTCGGAACTGAGTTACGATTTTTGTGACCAAGTAGAAGAACGAATTATTATCGATTGGTGTAAAGATCTAAAAAAAAATGTGCATTTTGTACATTACCTTAGTTTCACACTAAGTCTACGAATTTATTATTCTTATATAAAGCTGCAAGAACGGCTAACAATCGCTTAACATGTACCGATGTTCAATTGTTTCATTGATTTGTGACTCAAAAGATGACATTGATCGTGGCTATCTATTAATTAAATTCGTTTAGAAAGTAGTGATTGTGACTGCCAACATTACAACAAGATCGTCAAATCTCGACTTGTCAAAGCCTCAGAAATATTGTCTATGAATAGGACTTTTAGCAAAGTTAAACTTTAGTACGAAAGTTGACTTTGGGAAGTCTTCATCCAAAGTCTCGTTTATGAATACGGCCCTAGGATATAAGACTTATAAGCTACAGTTCAATCCATTTTAATAAATTGAACGAGGATCGACTTGCATGAAACATACTTACATACTTTTTCAAGGAATAAGTGTGTATAGGGATTCACTTCCATGAAACATAACAATATGAAGATCTGCCTTCTTTAAAAACGGTAAAGATATATCATCTTGAAATGAGTCTGTGTGAAGTTTCAGTTCCTTGGAACAAATATCTCTGAGGTTCCACTGCCATTAAATAAATATGTGTGAGCATTCACTTTCTTGGTACAAATTTCTGTCGGGATCCACTTCCAAGAAATAAATCTGTTTGAGAATTCGCTTCTTTTTTAAATTTATTTTACAACGCTTTGTCAACTACTATGGTTATCTAGCGTCCAACGCCGAACGTTGCCCAGCATTTGCTCTTAATGGGTTGAGGGGGAAAACCCCGGGAAAAACTTCAACCAGGTAATTTGTTCGAAACGGCATTTGAATTCGGGCCCTCTCATTTTACGGTCAGACACGCTCACCTTTACTCCACAGCGGTGAACGTATTCACTTCTTCCACAAACTAACATCTTGCATTTTACATCAAATAAAATATCCTTAGAAAAGTATTAAAGCAAATCTTGAGAAATAATCCAACACAGGTAAAAAGTTAAAAATCATGTTCACTCCATGTGATAATCTTTGTTCTTTCACTCATTAATCCTAACTTTCTTCAGAAAGGTTTCTTGTCAGAAATGTTCGTTCTTTTTCTGACGACGACGACGACGTATAGTAAGGCATTTTAATTGGGGATGTATTTGATGGGAACAAATTGACTATACTCTAGTCGTATGAGAGGTGTATTAATCTACTGGAAATGCTGGAATGTTGTCCTTTATTTGAAACAAGATTGGAAACGAAACCAGAGACGTGTTCTGTAACAAATCAAGTTAAAGCAGCACCAATCTTTGGATTCTTCTAAAACATTCTGTTATTTTACTATTAATTTATTTAAAATACATTTCGCTCTTGTGTACTATTATGCCTATTTTTTTTCAAGTTCAGTGTTAAAATGTTTATACACAAGTTTATCCTCGTACTTTAAGACCAAAGTTACATCTATGGGCGATCCGGAATGTCAGTTATTTCAGAGTAGCTATGTTTTTCTTGCTATTTTCTTTTCACGGTTGTTCTTTTGCATTATATACTCTCACTGACTTTGCCTTTGTAGTTCTTCATTTCTGTCGTCGGAAATTTAGTTTCTGTCCCGATTGCAGGAGTAGCTACGTCGCTTATATAGTATGTCGTTATTTTGTTTAAATTTTGAATTATACATAGTTTATTCCTGCAGGAATATTTTAGTAATTAATATTGCCGTATTTTGTTTTCAGTTTTCTATATTTTCCCAAATTTTGTCACTTAATGAATATGTTTGTATTATTAGGCCTCTCATTATTAAGCTATTATTATTACTATTATTATTATTATTATTATTATTATTATTATTAGTTTTATAAACAAATTCAGGAACCTAATAGAGTTAAAAGAAATGAAATATTATCGCAACCAAACAAATATAAAATTTCATATTAATTAACTGGATACTATAAACGTCTTACAAGCAAACATTCTGATGGGAGGCAGATAAAAAAATAGTTTTTTTTTCTGCCATGTTAATAATGTCAAAAGAAGTGTTTATACGAATTTTGGCCACTCGACCGCAATTACGAGATCGTACAGAAAGTGATTTTCCCTTGAACCGTTTACAGAGAAAAAACACAATTAACACAATTGCATAGAAAGATTTATTGAAACATATACAGCAATTGTTGCGCTATTTTTGAACATATCCCCCACTGGAAATGAAACATGTCATACCATGGGATCAATTTCTGTATCCATGTGGTGTCGTAGAAGTCAGCCGCCTGGGATCGGAACCATAGTTTGACAGCTGTCTGCACCTTTCTCTCGATACCACGATATGACAAATGTCTCAATTCTGGTGGGGAATATATTGATAAATAGCTGAACAGTAATTATTGCCGTGTCCCAAAAAAATTTTCTAATGAAATTGTGTTTTCTTTCTGTTAACGACCCTGGCGAACTTATTTTTTTACGGCCCTCGTAATTGCGGTCGAGTGGCCGAAATTTATATAATCACTTCTTTTGACATTATTAACACGGTGAAAGAGCAAAAATTAACTTCTTTATCCGCCCCCATCAGAATGTTTGCTTGCTACTTTCAAAATAATAAAGATCTAGTACCACCATAACTTTATAGAACTTTTTTTTTTTCATTTAGCATGATTCTCCGATAAGCACGTTACAACGTGCTTATCGGAGAATCATACAAAATGAAAATATTAAACTCTAGTCAAGCAAAACTAATTAATTCTTTTGTGAACACAAAAGTGAAAATACTGAAAACCAACGCCAACATTTGGTTTAATAATCAATGCCTATCAAATAGAGTCACACCTAAATATGCCATGTCTAAAAACAAGCACTATTCATACCCCGCCAGTAAACTAGATAAGTATAGACGGTTAGCCCAATTTAATATTATTATATTTATAGAACTTATCTGTGTATTTTTCTCTACTTTCTCTCTAATGTTCTATGAATATCTTGTATGTAGTTTGAGATTCATCTGACATTCAGTGTTGTGAAAGTCCGATTATTTGGTTTTGTAATACGATGTTCGTTCTTCTAATATAGTTTATATTGAAAACCGTTGTTAATTTTTATATATAATTTGAAGAAAATTATGAAATGTTTATCGTATCATACTAGAACAAAGCCATATTGTCGGACTCAAGTGCTCACAGTTCTTCCTGTCGATTAAAATTCCTTTGCCATTGTAATATATTCTGCACTTCAGTGCAGGTCCATGTCCATCGGTTCCTCAACATGTTCAGGATTTCATAAATACTCCGACAGAATTAGTATTGTATGTAAAGTTTTTTTAAGGGGTTATTTTACGACGCTTTATCAACATCTTAGATTATTTAGCGTTTGAATGAGGTCAAGATGATAATGCTGATGAAATGAGTCAGGGGTCCAGCACCGATAGTTATCCAGCATTTTCTCATATTGGGTTGAGGGAAAACCCTGGAAAAAAACTCAACCAAGTAACTTGCCCCAACCGGGAATCGAACCCGGGCCACCTGGTTTCGCAGCCAGACGCGCTAACCGCTACTCCACAGATTTGGACTTGTATATAAAGAAATAACGGAATGTGAAACATTTAAAAAAAGTCCCTTCCTCTGCCATCGAATATAAATTATTACGGCATCGGGGACTTGAATAAAATAGCTATCAAATTATAAGAAATGGGAGAAAAGGGATCCTAGTGGGCATTACATTACACTGGTCATGCTGAGAATTGTGTTGTTACACTGCATATCTAAATAACGTGGCTAGAGACGGTGTTAGATGCTAATTCGTGATATTTTAAAATAGGCCTATACATATCACTATAAGCACATCAGTCGCTGTACAGGGACATAAGCAACAGTGTGGTATAAGACAAGACAACTGGAAGTTGGAGATCTGTTTCTCGTTATCAAATATTCTGGCGAAAGCAGAATCCGTTTATTCCCCTGTATTCGTTCCGTACTTACTGCGTATAGTCGATCATTGAGGTTCTTAGCAGTGATACTTATACGTACATATTCCAGATTTAAAATCCTGCAGGACATAAATCAAAACCATCTACAATTCCATCTTCTGTGTAGGACTACTTAATGGTAAAGCTCGAATGGAATTAATTTGTATCGTCTCGTGGGGTGCGGCGACTTGTGATGGGGGGTGGATTTGCTTGCGTTTTCCACTCTGGAATTAATCCCATCCGAGCTTTGCCAGTCTTTTAGGTACACACAAGATGTCTTTCTTGGAAATAACGAAACCACGTTTTTGCAGGGTCCTATGATTTTCACGTAACTGTACTTGGCATCAAAAAAGGTTGTTATGTACCCCTCCCAAGAAAGGGTTGATTTTCTTGGGCATTGCTACTGTGATACACCGTGCACACTGATTATGAAATCACTCACTACTAGTCTGTCACCTCTCGCCGCAATTCAGCTGTCGGTGTGATTCCTGACGCACATGACGTCATTCAAATTCGTTATCAGAGATCGGAAACAACCCTGTAATAGCGTTACCTGTCGTAGTTTAATCATTCCACCAACTTAATGGGTAGGAGAACTGAACATCAATGATTATACTAGTAATAAGTTGAACTTCCACATCATTGCTAATGATTGCACATTAATTCTGACTTAGGCAGTCCTCTTAATCCTACGAGTGCGTGATGCTTCTAGAAAATTTCCAACAACATATTTAGTGAAATATTTCAAAACAGGTCACGACTTGTTACACACGCTTTTATATTTTATAATAACAATAACGTTCTACTCCTACAGAACAAACTATAACTAATTACGTGTTTGTTCAGGAAACCAAAAAACAAGAGAATTTTAAAAATCCGTTTCTTAATGTACAGTTAGCTAATACTTTACTCTTTCCTCACGAAAGATTTAGATAGCTAAATCGCAAAATAGAGCTAAATAAAAATCGTGCTTTTTTTCAAGAAAATTAATATTATGACGTTTTAATTAAAGGAGAGAAGCATATTCAGACGTCGAGTTTAAATTTTGTATTTTTATTTCCCTACTTGTTATTGGTACAAATAGGCTCCATTGAATATGAGTTGGAAAAAATAATAGTAATTTTAAGAATAGGAAAGCACCAATAATAGAAAAAGTTTATCTTTATAGGTAAAATTCAGAATTCTAACTTCTTTAACATACCAAGGCGTGCCTGAAAGCTACATTTTCAGCTGAAGTGAACTAGATAGTTGTCTAAAAAGCCGGATGTGACGTCAGAAGTCATGATACAAAGCTACATAGTGCATAGCAATGAAGTCCGTAGTAGCTAGTAAACGAAAATTCGTGCATGATTGATGACTTATTCACTAAACAAACATGGATTACCTAATTCATTAGCAATTGGGGTTATATTTGAAGATGCTTTAGAAGTGAAATAATGTAAATATAATGTCGAATAACACGTTAACTTTTTACACTGACATTGTTAGTATTTCTTTACAATGTTTTAAACATCATTGTAATATACTAGGTTCTTATCATTTCCACATAACACCGTGATGTCATGGGTTTTAGAAAAATAGTCTGTGAAGAAGGCCGTGTTTCAAGCATACATGTCCAAACCTCCCTAGTGTGTGGTTTACAAGTCACCTAGTTGCTAGTAACTAGTGTGACTTTGAGACACGACCTAAATATCTTAAGATAGGACCATTGTGGTTATAGAATTAGATTTTAAAAAATTGCAAGAAATGGATGCAATAACTACAGAGGCGTTAGCATATATAATGCAAAAATAATAACTAGGCGACTAAACAACTGCAGTGAAGAAATTTTACGAGAAAAGTAGCGTGGATGCAGGATTGGACGTTCCTGTTCAGAATGCATTTTCATAATGAAACTTATTCAGAAGCAACGAAAATGTAATTAGCCCAAAATGCAGCTAATAGTTGATTATTAAGAAGCCTGTGACAACATTCATAGGAACAAATTATTCGAAATTCTTAAGGATTCCAACACACCTCATAAAGGTGTATGCTGGTAGTAAAATAACAATTGACAGTAGGAGAGTGGGAGACTAATAATAAAACTAGTTGACTTGATAGGGATTAGTTGAGTTGATAGGGACTAGTTGAGTTGATAGGGACTCACAAACTAAAAATTTAAAAAATAAATTATACAGGGACATCATTTTATTTTTACTAACATTTCTGATATTAACCTGGCTATACCTTTGAATCAACGGTTGCTAACCCCTTCCACGACTGGAGTTCGATGGCGTAATATACAAACAAATCACTTTACTAGGTATAGGAGGGAAGAAAAGTAATTCATCCATTTACGTAAACTGTGAAATATTACGCTTTTGAGTTTGATAATTTAGGTTTTTGTTTAATTAAAATACAGTACAGTATTAACAACGAGTGTTTTTACTCACGAACTGTCCTTACAGGCGTATTCATTATGCAGTGTATATTATAGTGTCTATAGCACATTAGCATACACTATAGAGAATGAAGTTAAATTGAAAAATAATCATAATATGAATATTTAAACACAATTTTGAAAATGGTGGCCGTTCATTTCGATACAGGCTTCAGTTCTTTTGTGCATATTATCGCACTATAGACTATTGTATCTAATTCCAATTGCATTTCTGGATTCGCCCATACGTGCCACATGTCCTGCCCATTCAAACGTCTGGATTTAATGTTCCTACTTAATTACAAAGCGTGCAGTTCCGCGTTGTGTAACTTTCTCCATTCTCCAGTAATTCTATGGATTCGTAACAAGTTGTTTTTTATGATGATGGGTTTTTAGCCCTTCGCCCAACCCCCTAGCTGGAGGACCACTCCTTATCGGCTGTCCACGACTGATTATTCAATATATTCGCACCTACCCTCTATATCTGGAGGCCGTCTCCTCTATCCGAAACCTGAGGATGGGCCATGCCGTGGTGATAGGGACTCACAATAAAAAAATAATTACGCCATATAATTTCAAATGTTCTAATAAATCAACACTTTTATTACGTCATACTACTTTTGACCAATAAAACGGTACGGAAGGACTTGCTTCAAATATCACGGCTGTTTATCGCTACAAATTTATCACTTCCCTAGCATTTGTTTCTTTCTTTGCCAACATTTGAAACTGCAAATTCTTTACGGTACTATAAAACATGCTTTGCGATCGTCATTTGTTTTCCGCATAGATAGTCAACTGAAAATGGTGAAGCTAACATTAGTGAAATAGAATTTTAGTAAGTCAATTAATATTTTATTGTATTAGAGTAACTACTTTATTTCTTATAAATGTATAATCTTTATATACTTCCTTCTAATCGTGTAATAGTCAATTAAATCACTCGAGTTTTGATTGTCTCTAGATAAATCAAAAACTCTAGTGAGATTACTGTTGACAAAGCAATACGATATGCTACGCATTTTAATAAATGATATAGGATAGCAAATGCCCTATTATAAAAATACGAAACTGTGTTATAAACTAAATACATTTAGAATGGTATAAATATGTGATAAGAAGAACCTTGAGACAAAAAACCCGGAAAGAAATTCTAGGAATGTTTTTTTTAATTGCTATATTTATGCTTACATACAATTGCGAAAAATTGGACCATAGAGTCAATGAAATAAAAATGAAATTATCCGAGATGAGGTTTCTACGTTCAGTAGCTGGATTCAATCATTTAGATATAGACAAGGAAAGAAATACGAGTACATAAGAAAGCTACTCAGTATCTTCAACCTGCACGAAAGAACTCAGGAACAAGTGATATGATCATATTAGAATAATTAAAAGAGGTTGTCAAAGATTATGTTGCACTTAAAAACCAAAGGGAAGAAGAAACCAGGAAGACAAATACTAAGATGAGAAGATATATTCTGTAATCAGAACAGGCCATAAGACCTAATCTTGCAATTTGATTACACATTTTAATTTTGTTTAATGGGCTGTCATCATCAGATGTGTAAATATACTTATGAATCGAACAATAAAAACTAATCTGAGGCTATAGAAAAATACAAAATAGCCTCTTTCCGGGATCGAACTCGGGAAAATAGGTTCATATAATTTTGTAAATTCGTGTCAGCACGCCACTGCTAGCAACATTTCCTTTTACACACACCTGTACTTTTTCAACTCGTCTATGTCATCCTATTATCCGAGCAAGATAATATTTTCACGTTTTATATATACGTTACCGGGACTTGTATTATGAAAGGGGAAGGGGGAAGGAAGTGTATTAAAATATACCAGTACAAGCCAATAAAGTCAAGAAGATAAGCTGTAATAATTATCATAAGATAATGTGATGACAGTTCTTACTCTATGGAACAGAGAACCGGAGATTTTATTGCGCACGAAATTACTGAAATTTATATAATAGTATGAAATTTGTTAAGACTTTAATACGCGATGTATATCTGCAGATTATAGGCGAAGGAAATCTGATAAACTTAATTTTATTTTAGTATTCACTTTATCAGGTTTGGGTGTAATGTATAAATGCATTTCAGAAAAAAGTGTAACAACATTTTAATGGGCCATATGTTCTCAATTTTGCAAGCACTTACGGTTTATGCAGAAGTGAAGGCCGTAGTCAGTGGCGTAGCACTTGCAAGAGCAGTAGGTAACTATGTTCGCGATACAATGTATTTTAAATTAAATGATTGATGGTTAATAAGTTCACTTAGAAGCAAGCGAATTTTTAATAAAAAGTTTTAATTAAACAAAATATATGTAAATTACAACTTTCAGCCATTTTTTATTTGTTCTGGAGGCCTGTTCGGGACCTAGCATGGAATGATGATAATGGTGAGAGGAAATGGGGAACTCCGAGGAAAACTCCTCACGCCCGCTTTGTCTACCATAAATTTCTTCATGACCCAGACGGGGATCAAGCCCGGGTATCACAGTGGAAAGCAGAGAGGCTAACCACTCGGTCACTGACGAATTTTTGTGGTATAATATTAATTCTATCACCATTCCCTGTCTGATGCACAGGTATTCTAACAGAACATTTTTAAAAGTAGGCTATATTTCGTAAGTATACGTGTATGTTCGATTTAAACATATCAATACTGAAAATCCCCTTCTTTTCAATTGTTAAATCTTTGCTAATTTGCTATATAAAAATTTAAAATCGGATGAAATAAAAATGCAAATGAAATTAGATCATTTTTCTTTTAGCTTATTTTTCTTTTTAATTTCACATACAAGGAGCTTATGATTTCAAAATTTATTAAAATATTCCTAATAGATTTTAAGCAAAAGCTATAATGTAACGTGAAACTAAAATAATTCCATTATAATTCCTGCACCAAATCCCCCCCCTCCCGGTATGAGGTAACTATTAGGTTATATCCATTACAGGCTTCCCTTTCGAAAAACTGTGAAGTTCATCAGTGGAACGCGAAACTTGGAGTGAGACAAGTTGTCAACAGGCTTGGAGTTTACATATTCAATTTTATCCAGCTCCAAACTCCCTTGCAAGAGCGCTTTTCGCATATGTTTTAAATGTTTCTCTTCCAATTTCCTCTATTGACATCAAATCCGTATGTAGCATTACTTCCACAGAATGTTAGCCTACATGTAATATATACAGGGTGAACCGTAAGTAATGTCATTAATTTCAGGGGGTTACTCTTTGACACATTTCAAACAAATGAGTTTAAAACGTTTTGCTCGTTTCTCCTTTCTTTTCGAGATAAAAATTATTTCATATTACACATTTCATAGCGTGTTTTGAGAAATCCATTGATTTAATTCACAATATGCTCAATCAGTTTGAGAGAGCAGTGTTTTAAAAATTATATCAGTGTCGCCGGTGTGCCGGAATTTTGTCCCGGAGGAGTTCTTTTACATGTCAGTAAATCTACTGACATATGCTTAAATGCTATCGATCTGGGCCGGGATCGAACCCGCAACCTCGGGCATAGAAGACCAGCGCTATAACGACTGCGCCACCCAGAGCGACGAGAGAGCAGTGTATTATGATAATAAACGATTGAAAGAATTTTAGTTTTATCCTTTAAATGCACAGAAATTTGTTCCGAACAAATGTAACATTTTAAAATTAATTTCCAGAACGAAAAGTTACATTTGTTCAGATCAAATTTCTCCACATTTAAAGGACAAAACTAAAATTCTTTCAATCATTTATTATTTATCACAATACACTGCTCTCTTAAATTAAGTGAGCATATTGGAAATTAAATCAATGGATTTCCGAAAATACGCTATGAAATATTTCATATAAAATAATTTTTTTTTTCTCGAAAAGGAAGCAAAAGCGAAAAAAATTGTATTAAACTTTTTTGCTTGAAATAAAATAGGCCTAATAACTCCTTGAAGTTAATGGCATTACTTACGGTTCATTGTGTGTACACATACATACATACATACATACATACATACATACATACATACATACATACATACAGTCGGCCTGGGTAGCGCAGTCGGTATATCGCTGGCCTTCTGTGCTCGAGGTTGCGGGTTCGATCTTGGCCCAGGTCGATGGTATTTCAGTGTGCTTAAATGCGATAGGCTTATATCAGTAGATTTACTGGCAAGTAAAAGAACTGTAGAACAAAACTGCAGCATACCGGCAACGCTGATATAACCTCGGCAGTTACAAGCGTCGTTAAATAAACCATGATTTAAATTTTTTACATACATACATACATAAACATAGAGTTCTACCCAAGGGAAGGTCTTCCACTGCAAACCCAGCTTTCTCCAATCTTTCCTACTTTCTTTCTCTTAGTTTTCGCATATGATCCATATATCTTAATGTTGTCTATCATCTGATATCTTCTTCTGCCCCAGACTCTTGGATATATAGTAATAATAATAATAATAATAATAATAATAATAATAATAATAATAATAATAATAAAATTAATAACATTAAATCCATGTCCCGAGTCATATAATACGGTGCAGTAATATATTTCTTACGCCTGAATAAGAATAATAGTTTAATATTGGAGACATGTTGGTATAACGAGGAGGAATGAAAGCATTGCGATTAAAGCTTAGTAATACCGTTGCTAAATACGAGAACAACATAAACAGGATTTAATTTCTTAACGCCAGCGTTGAAAGTTCTCCCAGTAGCCACTCTGAAACGATATTTCATATTCTATGATTTTTATTGTAGACGAGACTTTCTGGTTAGAAATCTGAATACACTATAGTTCCAGTGAATTCTTGTATGATAAATGACATATTCTTGTCTCACAACACACATAGACGCACCAGTAGTCAATAAATCAACTGATGTCTTGGGTTGTTGCAGTAGGTGTTGTAACTGACAAAAAATACATTTTTATAAATGGAAATGTAACTACCAGTACGTAATCTAGATTTTCCCGTTTAAATGAAATTGATGCATGTAAAACGCATCGGCATTTTATTGCGATGTCTTCCAGCTGGGAAACTATGTCAGATCGGAAATGTTATATTTAAATATTTTTTTAGTCGCATATGGAATGCGTTGGCACTCTACAACTGGAAGGAAGGCTTACATACTGCTATAAAATTTGTAGCGTGTTCTTATTTTAAATTATTTAATGATAATCTCTCCCCAATTCTTTGTTAGAATGAGTCTGGCTATACGCGGGATGCACCTATTTCTTGGGATACCTACATCAGGTTAAGACACTCGGTCCTCGTAATTTAACTGCGGCTTTTAACGATCACGAGTTCACCCACAGGCACCTTCCTTCTCAATCCTTCCGTCAAAGAAACCATTACTTCATGAATCACCGTCTTAACTTGACCCTCACAACTATAACCTACAATTTTAGTCGGTACGATTTTTTTATTATTATCGGGAACCTTTAAAACATACCCATAAGGATCTGTAATTCTTTTTACTCATCTTTTCTTTTTTTCGTTTTCAAAGTTGTATGAACAAGATTCGTATCTAGACGTTATACTCCAAACACCTCGAAGCAGGGGGTACAAAAAATAAACGTTTTCCGGATTCTTCCCCATGTGAACGAGTAGATCTATAGACAGTTGGTGGAACACGTTTATCTTCTCTGGAAGTTCCTCGCATGTTACCGTAGAAATTGATTTCACTGCTGCGTAAAGGATGTCACAGCATTTGCTGCTGACGCGAAGTCGTTCGCACACTTGCCCGAGGAGACAGATGATTTATGTCGGAGCAAAAGTAAAGATTCTATATCAGGACTGAGTTAAAGGCCGTTTAGTTGGAAATAAGCCGCGTTCGTAAGTCAACGTTCGAAGTTCCGCAGACCACCTGTGCGGCCAAGTGCAATGACATGATATAATAAGATTGACCAGCGAGTCAAGCGTTCTGTATTATGTTGATTTATTGGGAACGAACAACAAAATACGACTCAAAAGTATCTTATTCGCTCTCAAATAACGACCAGGCTTACGCAAATATTCATAAACTTGGGAATTACTTGGTTAAAACTATAATCATCTGAAGAGATCGATGTTTTTCTCTTGTATAATAATTTGAAAAACTATGTACTTCAGATATTTATATTTAATGCCAATGTCAGTGATAAATTTTCACTACAGTTTCTTTTTCATTAAGTTAAAGCCTTCAATCTTAATAATTAGCAAAGTTAAAATCACTGTATGGATGTTAATTTTCTTATTCATTCGCACATTTAATTAAGAACCTAATTAAACTCATTCAAAATATAAGCGTTAGTGACGTAATAATTATATTAATACGAGAAATGCAATTACTCCGAGAAAACATCCATGTGAGCACCCTGTTTAAAATGTTATATGAACTGCAGGAAATAAATTTGTTAGAAACCATACGCTAGGTTTTAAAAATGCTGGAAAGGATTTTTGCTCGCAATAATAGTCTCGACAAAGAAATATGAGCTAGGTGATACAGTTTCATGTTCCTTATCTTGTTACATTTCCTTTTTATAATTCCTCTTTTATTTCATTGCCTGAATGACAATATGAAGAAAATTAAAGTGGAAAACACTATTACAGAAAAGATGGATGCAGAGAAAATACAGCCGAAGCCATTAGAATTAAAATAATTTTTGTGTCTTTTCCTAAGAATCTATACAAAAATGGTAATATTAAAGTATTCAAAAAGAAAAAGTCTTTTCAGTTTTCATTATTGTTTACAACCAAATTTCTAAACCACTGTAAAAATTCACAAATAACATACTGTACGTATCTGATGCAATGGCTCACACGTCAAGAAGCGAGAACTACCCTGCATCTTCAACCTACTCTTGTAACATAAAACTACAAAACAAACAACTCCGTGACACGACAGTCGCGTGACAATGCCTACCAGTCAATTTCTGGCGTCACGTCTGCATGCGTCAGCCAAAGTGAACGATCATCCAACTAGTACGTTGGTAACGTGTGGTTAGTACGATCCCTCGCAAGTAGTTATAACTGGCTTGCGAACCCAGATTTCGCTACTCATTGTAGCTCCCTAAATTCATTAGGATCACCGATCCCATATACTAGCCAAAATTTCATGAAAAATGTTTCCTATGAAGATTATAACCAGCATTCATTCCCTAACACTACTCCAAAGCATGACGCCTTAAACCACGCAGCTAGAACGCGGGAAGGTATACATATTACGGGCAAGAAAAATAAGCAATGCATGTTACGTTGTTGTACGTTAAAAATAATTTTTCGTGTTCGCAACTGATTCCTTTAGCTTCGATGTAACGAACGACAATAAAGAAAGAAGAGGAATGAGTTAAGGCTGATTCACAATAAACCGAGAACGGAAATATTGTTAAAATAAATGTATTTAAATGCGAGGATTCACAATTAACTATTGTGAACGCTCACATTTAAATACATTTGTTTTAACATTTTTCCGTTCTCGTTCTCGTTGCCTTTTCCGTTCCCGTTTGTTGTGAACCAGCCTTTATAGTGGTTCCATATTCTAGTATATACAGTCACGAAGCTTGAGTTGTTGAGGGTACTACGAACAATAGACTGTGCCGGTACTATTTCGCATTGTCTGTGATGAGGCGAAAGTAGCGATCCTAGAGGTTAGCAACCATCTGTGGATGCATATTTCCTACGTACTGAGCTTCGTGACTGTATATACTAGACTGTGGTGGTTCTATGATATGTAGAACAGCTCACAGACGACTCGTCATGGCGTCTTCAGTTCAGCAGTAACTTCTGTTTCGGGAATAGGACATAGTCTCTCAGGACAGCAATTCTGGAATTTAATGGTGGGTGAGTAATCGCATAGATTATTTGTTTTCGAACCAGAAACTCCTTTACAGCTGCACCCCAATGAGCTGGCACGTTGCGGAGTAGAAACCATGTGCTTGGTTCACGACACTCCTGCTTTAATAACGAACCATTATTATTTTTCACAATCATTCCAAAATTCTCAGATTGATTTTAAATATCAAAACTCTGTTTCTTCTCTTTCATGAGGTTTTCTACTTCTATTTTGCATTTTAGCACTTCGTTTCAGGATCAAACTGATACCACTATGTTTCATTGCCTACCATATTGATACTCATAATTTTGTGTTTCTTCGAGCAGTTTCAATGATGTCTTTTGCGTAATCAACAAAATCAAGTCGCCGATCTTGTTAATCTGTTAGCAGCAGGTTCCTTCTTTTACATAATTCTTGGAGTAAATCTTGCATATTATAGTTTCTTCATTTACACTAAAATCTTATGCCAGCATTCTCATTCCCATACGTTCAATTTTCACTCTTTCATTCACTTTTTTAAAATTAATTCTTTGTTTAGGACTGTAATTGGGCTCCCTGATCTTGAATATTTTCTGGAAACAAGCAAGCTGACGGAAAATTTGTGTCTTAAATAAATGTTAACTCCCATGAACTTGTTGTATCATTATCATCAATCTTGATTTTTAGGCAGATATTTTTCCATTCTGATTTTTAACAATTTTATCATATAATAATCGCAAGTCAACTGTAATTTTGTTTTTAAGAAGGTAGGCCTATGTAAATATCTCTCTTGCCTTGATAGTTCTCAACAGTGATTTTTTCGCGCGTCTGCGTAGAACGTACTACTTCGAATAGTTTGATTCAATGTACATGATGCAGCTTCTCTTGAGAGGGAACCATAAAACAAATTCTATTACGTCTTGGCTTATATCAAGCCTTACAACTATCACACGAATCTTCCAGTTCATTAGTATATACTTGGTTGTTTGTTTTAAATTAAATTTATTCCTAATTATAAACATGTAATATGGCTGGTTTATTTAATTTGTTTACACTTTTTTAGAAGAAGTTATGCTCCAATTTAAACTGTAGAAACGGAAAGTATATTGTGTGTCTTGTTTTACAATTACATATTCAACATTATACAGTTGCTTGTTTGCTTATTACTTACAGACTCAACGGATTTGGTGAGATTTCGGTGGTGCGAGATCAGCATGGTTTTGGACACGAAGAGCAACGAACTAATATCCGTGTGCGGTATGTATATGTTTTAGTTAACGAAATTAGTAATTAAAACTATAAGTATTTTAAAATAAGATTCATAATATTGTTCAGGAGTGGAGGACTGGTTATTATATTACAAACTATTTATAGAAAAACCTGTTTTCATTGTATGAAGCCATACAGTTGTAGTTCACAATATGGATTTGTGTTGTAATATCACCTAAATAAGTTGACAAATATTGAGCTCGTCTATATCTAGTCAAAGGATAGTCGCTGGTTATAAAAACTTTACGCAAAAGGCCATGTTAGTATCAGCGATATCGAAAAGAACGAATAAAAAAATGCCAGAATAAAGGAGAGAATTACGGAGAATTTGAATTAATCAGTTAAATACTGGATTTATTAATCGCTATGATGTAAATATAATATACAGACCTTGAAATCAAAGCGTATCAAAATTATACTTAAGATAAGTAAACTAATACGGAGCACACATGGTCACCGATGTTTTCTTAAGGTAGTGTTGGATCTCAAACGTTACAGGTGAAGCCCAAAGGGAGGCAAACTTGCTAAGATACCTTCGACGTCAATGCTGATACAAGAGTAAGATCATATTATAGTGTTGATTCAATTTAATGATAAATTTATTACGCTTGTTGATGGATCAAATACGGAAAATAAATTACTTATCATTTTCAATTTATAATTTTTGCCTGTTAATAAGCACGCATTTAGTGAGACACCGATGTCACGCTGACAGATGACATTGAAGACAACGATTTTCGAACACACATAATCTTAGTTGGAACATATTTGTTGTCGCAGATTGTTAATGTCAAAAGTCACTTGTTATAATAATGGTGCTGGATTGCGTGGTAAAATAGCTTGTGCAATTTTTTCGTAAGTTTTTGTTAAGATCTGTATTCATTAATTATAAATACAACAGGTGTAAATCCAAATCAGTATTTTACTGTTGGTTTATTGTTAAATTTCTCGTAATTTACTTGGTTTTAAACCATTCCCAGTCATTAATATAAACACTAGCAATGATGATAATGATGATGATGATGATGATAATAATAATAATAATAATAATAATACATATCTCCTTCTTGGCTCGGTAGCACCAGAAAAGTAGAGACATGGGTAGAAAAACATTATTTTGGTAGCTCTGTTAGGCTGATCTGGAGGGAACGGAGTAAAATTTATTAAGTAAAATCTGTTGAAAACTGAAGTTACATGAATTCACATTGATAGAAGTTTTCGTCAAATGTCTCCTGGGCATTGTACTCGTAAAAGAAATAGCGCTGAACCATTTCGAACCGACAATCGTTAGCGTTATTATGTTGAACCAAATTCTGAACAGTTTTTACTGTTCACCGACGTGGCCTATTAATTGATAATAAGTCTTCAATAGACAAAATTTGTTTTATTATGATACACTTCACTCGGCGTTCCAAAATATCTTTGGCCCTTTGAGAGGCATCGATATCTCAAATATCTACATAAGCCTGCTTTATATTTCCCTACTACAGGTACAGTTTTGGCACTGTTGAAGTAAAGACACTTCGTATAATGCGTAACAGGAATGATCGTAGAGGCTTATTTACTAAGACTTTGTTTGATGTTGACTGAGGAAAATCATGTTATCTTTAGGAGTAATTCAAACGTGAAACAAACCGAATGCTAAGCCATCGAGTTACACCGCAACGCAGGACAACGTTAATTCTTATAACGGGAAGATACAGTATCATAAATAAGCGAAGTTTGTGTCGCTTTCCTAACGGAGACTTCGGCAGATATTTGCACAGCATTTTCATGATTTGCCTATATGACTTACTGCCTCATCCCACTACAGAAATGTCTTTCTAAATATACCATTTGATGGGTTTACTAAGGCTCTGGTTGTGCTGCCTTTTACATGAAAAACACTTAATTTGCAACATGAAAGCGGATAGGCGCACTGCCAGGTGATTACACTTGTCGACGTTATACGATAGAAACGATCGTATTTCTTCATAATTAGCAGTAATAGCCATTAAGGAGAGACAATCTAATTGGGTCGTACTGAGTATGGCGCCCACTGCAAAAGTGGGTGTAGTTCAAAGGAGATTCGAGGTTGTCGTGACTGCAAGCGAAAGGAACGGTAGGATGTTCGATGAAAGATCCTACCGGACATACGTTGAGAATGGGCACCTAAAGTGGCGTCGTGAGTCTGCTGTGATACAATAAAGACTAATATTAGAGCCCTGCAGTTTGCAAATAGGCTGTAAGTAAAGATTATCTCGTAGTAGCCGACATTATGTCTGCTGGATGAAAAGACCGGTTTTTGAGTGCCGGAGCCACTTCTTTGCTGGCAACGCTACACATTTCCATCAGATCTGAAAGAAGAGAGTTCCTTCTCGTCTTTCTTAGAGCTCCTTTTATGCAACAACTTTAATTTGATATAATTCGCTTAGGTATATACATGATGAAATATGCTTGAAGAAAGACACATTACATTTGTTAAATTTGAAAGAGGTAAGTTTATTTGCCTTCTGTCACAATAAAACATTTTAAAAAGCATGGCTGGACAGTTAATATTTATTAATAGAACGCTCATCTTTCTGATATTTACGTCTAAATAGCACAGAAAATATGCAGTAGACTATTTTTATACTGTCATACATGGTTTTCGAAATAAATATTTATGTAACAAGACTGTATTTTTAAACTGAAACGAACTTTGTATGTATAATTTCTCTCAGTAATATAAAAATAAAATGACGTGAACTCGGTTTCAGAAACGTTTTGTTGTTTAGTCAACTGTGCGAAGAGAGGTTTGGGCCTAATAAGTGACTCCTATAAGGTATCGACGCAACCAAGCCAGGAGATAATAATATAGTGATCAGTTCCTTTCCCTGCATACATCGTTGACTAGTAACTATTTCCTAATCAGACTTAAGATATATATTTATTCTTTCGTTGTTCTTCCTCTGACACATATCGTCAAGTGAGATGTTCTGCATGATAATAATAGATCTAATATCAGCCAGAACCTCAACTGAATCGCTTATTTCAGAAACTAGTCAGCGCCAAGTTAGCCAATTGTGGGGGGGGGGGAACTGTCTAGCATCAGACTAAATGGTTTGGTAGTGGTTTTAATATTTCTTGCTGAAAGTAGTATACATTTCAAATACGTTTTAGCTAAGAAAAGTTATTTTGTGCGTTTTAAATGTAAAAAATACGAAAAAGTTTTTCACTTAACTGATTTCTGCAATAAACGAGGGTGCAAACGTATTTTTATGACATAATTCTCGAATTCTTTAGAATTTTGTTATAAAACCTATATTTTTAAAGGAAATGTGTAACGTCTTTAGGGGTAATATTTTCAAGCAATAACTGACCAATTCTCCCTAATCTGTTAAGTGAAATATCATGGATTTTCATAAACACATCCTTGCAAACATGTTTCAGTACACCACCAGTCCTTAAATTACAATTGTAAGAATAAGATCTTTTAAAAGTGCCTTCATTAACATTTTCATTGCCTAACTCTTGCTCTGGACATTGTTTTTTACGTATACGCTTAACTTCAGTAACCTCAACCTAAGTCTGAATATAGGTATCTTGAGAGTTTTTATTTTCAAGAGAATGAAAATACCTTCATGTTTCATTTATCACTTCCTCATTAATGTTTAAATAACATTTCGCATTGCACTTACAAGTGAGAAAGTCGGGCTTGGTTTTCTGAGGTGTTTCCCTGCCAGAATAAGAAACATAGCCTTCTTCTTTTACCCGTGCATACGAATAGTATTACGTTTATAAGTGTTTTCGTTTAACACTCCTCGTTTCCTTTTAGGTACAGATTCGTCTTCTGAACTTCGAGACATTTCACTACGATATAGGTCTATTGTTATTATTAAAAAAACACTACGCTAACCACAAAACACATTTTCAATGAGTTGGTTACAAAACTATGAACACAAAATGTACCCGCAGTTTACTGCAGAAATCAGCCAAGCGCTGTCGCTTGACTGGTTTATGATCTAAATACGAAATTCAACGTAATGCCTAGCCATTACAGGAGGAAGGCATTTGACTGTTTTCAGCACTAAAATGTACGAATACCCTCATAGAACATTATGCCGCCATTAACTCATTTCTTATTGTTTTGGCATTTGACTGGTTTCTGAAATAAGCGATTCAATTGTTCTGTCACTAAATTAATATGTTAGAGAACTCAAAACATTATAATTTTACAGAATAATCAATATAAATTTTTGTCTGGTTTCCTGACTAGGCCTAATTATTTCAAGAATGTCTTTCTTCAAATAAAAATGTAGCCTACTACGTACTTCTGCCGTTAATTAAAACGTAATACTTACTATTATGTTAAACTCCCTTTAACTTTAATATGTAATTATGGCAAAACGGACTCTTTCAAGTGGGGGAATTGTGACAAAAATTGTTACCGGTACTGAATTATGTGCATTGAAGTCTGTAAACTAAAAGGATAAAAAATAAATGGAACGTGGTTATAAATTTTCAGAAAACAAAACTTCCAAGATCACTTTGAAACAATTATTTGTGTTTATACCGAACACTGAATAAACTCGCGATTTAGAAACAGAGCAGAAATAAGGAGACACGAAAAGCAACCAGTAATCTTAATTCACTATTATGACGTATTCATACCACCAGAAATACGAAGTTACTACGTATTTTAACTGAATAATTAGAGGTAGGCCTATTCTTGTATAGCGTACTGTGTGTGTGGTAATTAAAGTACCACACCAAATAGTACAGTAATATTGGATGTCACAGGAATGAACATTTTTACGAAGATCAGCTAGAATACAGCAACTTGGAAGAATACTTCATTAGGAAAAATGAAAATGAGAGTCAAAAATAAGGTCTGAATAGTGCGAGGGGAGAATGACAGCAACTGAAACGATATGGTAGTGTTAAGGCGATAGGGGAGGAGAGACTGTCATCAATCAGCAATCTTCAGTAAGTTACCATGAAAGAGAAAGCGAAAGGAGGACCTAAAAAGGTGCAGAAGGGTTTGAACGAAGTAATTGTAGTATGAAAAATGAATTAAAATTCAGGGAAAGACCATGCTAGTTGGAAATTGGAAACTGGAAGTCAACACCCATCGTAAACGAACGGATATACGGTTTTGTAACTAGCCCACGTGCATTCATGTGCAGGTCATTTTCAAATGTCGATATTACAGTAGTTGTCACGTCAGTGGTGTCTTGCAGCCTGCCTCATCGTCAATAACGGAGCAACGACAGTTATGAGAGCTCTGTCTCGCGAGGTCATTCAAATCTATTGTCCCCTTTCCTGATATGTGTCTTTGAAAAGAACGACGTTGGAATTATTAATCGTGCAGAGGAAGTAAGGAAAAGCACAAAACATGAGCTGAAAGACAGAAATATTAAAATAGCGGTGATTCGTTTGTCCAAAAGAAGTTCGTGATGTTTGAGATTTCAGGTTTGATATAATTTTGTTTGCATTTAATACTTTTTGTGAAGCTCAAGCGGTAATGTTGGTACATTCAAACCCAGCAAATGCAGGTTGGGTTCCCAGCAAAAAAAAGTAGAGATTCATCTCTCTGTCAAGCCGCCTTGGTAGATCGGATGGCACGGCGGTGGCTTACGACGACGACGACGACGACGACGGATCAGAGTTCAGTTCATGACTATATTTGTATTTGTGTTGGGCAAATCCAAGTGTGTAACAGTTTTTCTCGGGATTTTCTCATTTGCCCTCTTCATCCCGCCAATACTCTTCACAATAATACTCTTTATTATCTCAGTCTCGAAAAAATACAGAATCACCTTTGTTTGCGTGACGCAGAATCGATTGTCCGCCATGGTGTGTGTTTTCAAGGTTTGGTCAAATATTGATAGATGGCGGTAGAGAATTCTAGACAACTCATAGATCAGCATCAGAGGCACCGGAACCTCCCAGATTTTCGTTTCCCTGAAGGGAACATGACTCAAGTAGATCTGTGACGTACGGTACACCACCTCCAGAGGTATATATGTATGTATATGATGGCTGGAGAAGAATATGTAATGTGGTGGAGGGTAGAGACGTTATATCCGGGCAGCACGGTAGAATTAGTAATTTTTTTATTAGCCTATTTAGTTTATATATTTTTTATATACAGGGTGTATCGATGTGTCAATAAATATGAGGTTGTATTCCTGACACCAAACCATAACAAAAAGTTCATATGAACATGGGTTCGCAAAACCTTCGTTAGGGAGTTATGGGTTTATTAGTAATGGTACATGTGATACATTTCACAACACACATGCTGGCACACGGCAGACAGTCGGGACCAGTAACTAGCTCCTGATTGGCTACCGCTTCCACCAACCAGAATGCGGGTCGGGACTAGAAACTAGCTCTTGATTGGCCCGCAGCGGAAAGCCCTACTATTACATATATACCGGCTAGACATGGTCCCACATCACTTCATTCCTTGAAGAAGATGGCAGAGCTAGCCATCGAAAGCTTGGAAGCAAATCTCCAACTCACCTGTCTGAGAACCCGAGAAGAGTTATTCTACATCAAACGCCGGGAAAGCCTCAAGTCATACATAATTTAAAATTGTTTCTAAAATACGTCTTTATTTTAGTTTGGAGGTAAAAGAATAATACAAATACAGAATGAACCATTCAGAAGTATCAGTTCTTTAATTGAAAAGTATTATGAACCTAAAAATGTGCTGTGAACTCCTTAGTTGCTTCGTACAGACATCTTTTTCTATTTTTAACTAGAAAATTACATTATTCTAACGCACTTATCACAACAATTATTACAAATCACACCACTTCCACCGACTTTATTATTTGCAGTTCAATTTTGCATCCTAATTTACAGTCTTGGAGAGTTTATAACACATTTAAAAAAAAATATGTCGCCGTCTGCTTGAGTACACTTGGCCGCACACTTGTGAACGGCACTCGTCGCTCTGCGCAACTACATACGGCTAACTTTGATTTCCGTAGCGCTCGTGCTGGCTGCTGACTGCACGCTGACCAAGATCACGCGTTCACAGCAATGCGTTCCAATAACGAAACGTAACTCTGTAAATATTGAGAATAGGACCCATGTTTATATGATATTTTTTGCTCAGAATTTCTTCGGAAATAAGCTCCGTAGAGAACGGTAAATCCTCGTGAATCACCCTGTATGTGCATATGTTTAAATATCGCTGGTATAAAACCGGATACCTTAACAACAAACCTGATAAATTCGTCACCCCTGTAGAATTCATGTTGATGTACGGAATTGCTCTAGAGCTGCCTGCGAGAAACTTATTTTTCTGAAATTTTTGTGATGTAAAGTTCCACTGTGTTTTCAGCATTTTTGTAACGATTTCCACTGCTGTGTTCAGTACAGTGAGTAATTTCGGGTATGCTTACATTTCCTTATAATTTCTTCTTAGACTATTCTGTAGTCAATTTCATGAATACTATGTATCCGGTATGTCATTTTCACAACTTATATTATTTAAGAAGATTTGTTACTTGGTGAGTCTTCCTTGTTAGTGTCTGATAAAAATAGCAATGTCGCTTGCAGATAATAGGCCTATATATTTCACCTTACATCTTACTTAATTGGTATGGACATAAACTAAAGTGCTGAATTGAAGAGGTAACACTGAAAGCTTGGAGAGAAACATTTTTTTTTTATCGGCACATGAGATGGGGAGGTAAGACAAAAGCGACTAAGAAGTGAGCTGGTATTCGGTTGTGGAATTGAAACTTCGGTCGCTGGTAGCACCAGTAACCTCGTGCTCCTGTGTGGTCGGCGGCCCATACAAGACGTGTGTTATGGAGCTCGACAGTGAGATAGATAAAGACGCAGTAAGCACTGATCCTCTGAATTAATGTGCAATTAATTTGTCTTCTGTCTGCTTATATGATCGAAAGCAGACGTGTCAGCGATGCTCATCTCTTCATTACGCCGCGCACAAAAACGATCACAGCTTCGCGAATATTGCGTTACGATGTGCAGATGCTGTCATAAAAGCCTATTTAATTGCTTCATACGTCGTCATGACTGCCTCGAGGGAACTTTCATGTCAGCCCGTCACAGAGGCCGAGAAATTTAAACTTAAACTTATTAGAATGTATAAATCGAGAGAGACAGAGACAGATCATCTTCAGTGATTCAGTATTTGTCGCCCTTGGTGGTCGAGTGGTTACCATTGCTTCAAATAGATAGAAGTTCTCGAGTTCAAGCTCGGATCAGAACGATGGAGTTAATATCGATAAGAAACCATTCTTTTCAGTGAGCGGGCGAAGTCCAGTCATACTAGAATTAAGAATATTAAATTTCACATTCTACAATTTGGAATTTTTCGTTAGATATCTTTCCATTTCCACTCTGTCCTAGAGTAGTTATCGACAGATTTTTCTCATCTCACTTCTCTAGCTGAAGAGGAGAATTGAAGCAGAAACAGAGAAAATGCAAAATTACAAATAGTTTTCAATCTTTAAAACTAGTTTGTGTTTTCGCGGATCATTGCAGTCTTTGGATTTTCCAAAGTCTTTTGACCCGCGATACACAAAAGAAGACGATATTCTTTTACCCAGTTTGCGAATCTCCAGTTTCGAACTATTCGGTTCTCTATCAGCACGACGAAGTAGTCGTGGAACGGTAATCTTGTCAGAAATTTGCAAAACCTTATAAGTTATGTTTTCTCATCTCAGGGTTAAAATTTTTCATTTTCTCCGACTAGCAAAGTCTAGGAAAGTCTCCATAGACCATTTCAGAAGGCGTTACAGCACAACAGTGATTTCAGATAACGTGTTAAATTGATGCTATTTTTGGTATATTGGCAGCTGACTGTAAGGGCGGAAGAACAACGATAGTAGGCTGTCATTTTTTCGGTTGGCAAACAAATCTTCCACCACCTATACACGTAGCCTACCAAGCAACCAGTGCACCATTTTTCTTGTAATATAGTGAATTATCCAACGGCGTAGCTTAGGCGGTAGCGCGTTTGCCTGTTGATCCAAAGTTGGGCTTGGGTGTGGGTCCCATTCTCGCTTGGGATGATTACTTGCTTGGTCTTTTCGAGGTTTCCCCAACCGTAAGGCGAATGTTAGGTGATCTATGGCGAATTCTCGGTCTCATCTTACCATATAATATACCATCTCTCTATCACCAATTTTATCGCCGCTAAATAACCTAGTAGTTGATACAGCGCCGTTAAATAACCAAGTAATACAGATACAGTCAATTACATGGGAGTTATCTTGTTGTATTTTATAGTTTAATCTTATCTACCGCAATTTAAAACAATAAACGTACAATCGCGTAATTCATATAAATTGAGAGAAATTACACATATTATACATTTGGGGTGTACTATAAACAGTAACATGAGCTGCTGCCAGGAAGCCAAAAGGATAGCAATGGCCAAGGAAGCTTTTGATAGAAAAAGGAGCATCTTTTGCGGACCTCTGGAAAAATAACTAAGGACGAGCCAGTGAAGTGCTTTGTATGGAGTGTGGCGTTGTATGTGGCAGAAACATGGACATTACGACGAAGTGAAGAGAAGCGAATAGAAGCATTTGAAATGTGGATATGGGGAAGAATGGAACGTGTGAAGCGGACGGAATAAGAAATGAAGCTGTGTTGGAAAGAGTGGGTGAAGAAAGAATGACGCTGAAACTGATCAGGAGGAGGAAAAGGAATCGGCTGGATCACAGGTTGAGAAGAAACTGCCTGCCGAAGGATGCACTGGAAGGAATGGTGAACGGGAGAAGAGTTCGGGATAGAAGAAGATATCAGATGATGTGATAATATATATGGATCATATGAAGAAACAAAGAGGGAGGCAGAAAATAGGAAAGATTGGAGAAAGCTGGGTTTGCAGTGAAAGACCTGCCCTTGGGCAAAACACTAAATGAAATGAAATGAATTAATGAAATAGCTTACATTTGAAAAATTTACACAGTTTTCACCACTGTGACATCGATTGAGAACTGCTACGTTATATACTTATTTTCTCCTCATGTGACTAGTATTTTACGTTCAGTAAATCTACGACATGGAAACCATACTTTTCTTTCATCTCGGAAGAGATGTTTGTAAAAACTTTATCCCCCTCTAAAATATGTGGTGCTCGGCCGGGTTTGAACTCGCGAACCTCGGATCCAACGACTAGCATGGTAACCATTAGTCAACCTACGACGAAAAATTGATTGAAAAGAAGCAATACTCATATATATTTCACAGTCAAATGAGTTCTCCCAAAAACATTCACTGTATTGACCTCAGTTACTTAATTTAAATGTTATACTATCATATATAAACTGCATTTCAAAACATTTTATATGTAATTGTGGATACTCGACTTGAGTCATTTTCCCAAGCTTTCCCATCTGGTGACCGAAGCTGTAGTTCTTTCAGCCGCCAGTAGACTTTGCCCCTTGGCAAACTACATAGCACCGTATGATTAATGGAGGGATGGTAGAATTCCGGTAGGAGAAACATATGTACCATACCAAAACATACCACCAAGCACCGAGTTAGTCCTCCACAAATTCCAGTTCGACCCTAGGGATTTTAACTCTGATCACCAGCGTGGAAAGCCGATACTATAGTCGTTCAGTTAACTATGCGTCCCTTTCAATACTTAAAAATAATACAAATCTGGAACAGCAAGATTAAGGTATAGAATAACTGTTTGAACTGCGAAGAGGTCAGAGGTGAATGCTCTGTTTAATACGATTATCAACTTAATTAACACTAATCGTCTGAACTGCCACATAATTTCAAACATACGGTACTTCGTAATTTGTAACAATTTATGTGCTGTAGAGCAGATGTCAAAATAAGGCTCAATATTCTGTTAAAAATTTTGCTCAGAATTCTTTATCTCAGAGTTTACAATGCTTAAACCGTAAAAAAACCAATAATAATAGAAAATGTTTTCACCATAGTTAATAATAATAATTTTATTTATTTATTTATTATATTAATGTGCTGGTAAACAGCTATGGGCTAATGATAGCCCAGCACAAGTCATACAATAATAATACAGAATAAACACAATTAAATTTTGAATACAATTAATAATAATAATAATAATACAATCTTCATATGAAAGGTTGAAAAAATGACATGAACTCATTTACAGACGTGCTCTATCACCAAAATATTCATGGCGAAGTATCGCAGCCATGTTCAGTCTATCGCTGTGGTACTTCTCTGTTAGCTATCATTGGCGTACACTAGCGGCTTCATGTAGGCTTATCCAACAGAGGCCAACAAGTTCAAGTCCGGTGACCTGGGTGTCCAACAACTTAGCCATTTGTTTGAACGAGAACCGTTGAGACAATTATTCTTACTTGAAGGTTGAATTAAAGACCAGCGTGTATAAAACTAAGATCTGAATTTTGTAGCTACACGATTGGTATATATTACTTATTTTTCTGCACTGAAACTCTGATAAAAACCTTATCAGAAAACGCATCACAAAATAAATTACTTTCATTATTACTTCTACAACGTAGTGACGCGCTTTGCGATCCATGGTTTCCACCATCGCGTCTGCGCCTGTCACAAGTGTATTGTGTAGTGAGAAGTGTGATACTTACCATGTCTTGGAATGTAACAAGAGATCAGTATCGCTGATTCAATTTTGTACAGACTAGAGTTATATAGACATTCTTTCCAATGTATTAAGTAGTGAAAAATGTGATATTTAGTGTATTTCTGACTCAACTTTGTCCAGACTAGACTCATATGAACTTTTGCCCATTGGGCGCTTTACATATTATTATTATTATTATTATTATTATTATTATTATTAATACATTTTATTCATAAAATTTTTACATTTATAATCATTTTCTATCGTTATTGATGCTCTACAATATATTATTTTCTTGAAAACTGTCGTAATGCACACATTTTTTATAGTAATGTCACAAGAGATCTGAGATTTATTAGAACTAATTCGTGAATAAAATAAAAATGTAAATAATAGATCCCTAAAATTCGCTTACAAAATGGTAATAATTGTATATTTATGAATACTTCACCTATTCAGACACTGTAAAGTTGAAATAGATGAATATCGATCATTGCAATAAAGAAATTGGATGTTATTCAGTAATGTCAATTGAGAAAAGCGAAATACATTTTCATTATCTGCTGAAATTATAATTTAATTTAAACATTTTATAATATAATTACAAATAACCTGATTAATACATTAAATTAAATGAACATTGTTGAAGGAGTGGCATTTTCTTTAGATACAATGAACATGGAATTAGAAGATGAAGATGTAGATGTGGAAGTATGATTTCGCATTTTATTTAGTACTTCATCGTTACATTAATGGATTCATGCTCATCGAAACGCGGAAATAGTTGGCGACACTGACTGAACAAAAGAACGACCATGCGATAAATTGTGATAAATCTAGTTGCGAAAATTATCGCGATGTATGACTGTGATTGGTTGGAATTCAAAATTTCATTACACTCCATTGGTCTAAAATGGAATGACGTCATATAAACGAAATAGTCAATGTAATTTTTCACAACTCACTTCAATAACAATAATGCGTTAGTTTATACTTGTCATGATTATGCTGAAATCTTATTATTCATTAGCATAAAGAGTATATTGTATGTATGTATGTATGTATGTATGTATGTATGTATGTATGTATGTATGTATGTATGTATGTATGTATGTATGTATGTATGTATGTATGTATGTATGTATGTATGTATGTATGTATGTATGTATGTATGTATGTAGACCTAATAGGGATGCCTATTTCTCGTGAAGCTCACAAAATCTTGACAATGTAGCTGGAGATTTGAATGCGCGAGAAGAAACTGATCATGTGGTTACAAATTGCCTATAAGAATTGGGAGTAAATTGAGACGTTACTCGATTAGACACGCACCTCGTTTAGTAAATTAAGTTAGAAACTAAAAATATTAGCTATTGACGTGAGATAATTGGGTTATTAAAGACCGGTTAAACAATCTGAACTAGTATTCTGAACAAGTCGTCCTAATAAATTACATCTTGTAAAATATAAACTGTGCAATTTAAATAATATATTAATTGTCTTGAACACAGTTCCACACCTACGTGAATAAGTATGTGGTTTCCACTTTGGGAAGAGCTGGCAGTGACACAATGAGCGACAAGAAACTCATTTCCAGGTCAGTGTATCCACACCTTGCATGAATAGGCGGGTATAACTCATCACGCTGCCAGAATAATTCATTTTATGTGTGGTGCTGTCTAGAATAGTTGTACGCTCGCTTATACTTGTTCACAAAAATGGGACATGCTAAACGGATACTGTACTTTTAAGAATGATACCTTTTTGACTTAAGAATGGCTTACATATTAGAATGCATGAGATAAAAATTGCGAAAACATTCGGAACATAATATTTTATTTCAAGACAAGAACTATCAGGTTATGTAGTAAAAAAAATGCGCTTACGAGTACAAAGGGGTAATACAGTAATCAAATAATGGGATATTTTTTTCTGAAATTAGTTACTTGGAAAATTTGGTATCATTTAATAGAAATTACATAGATGTAAAGTTACGAAGTACAGCAAAATAATTACTAAACATAATTTTTGAAAACACACAATAGAAATTAAAAATGACACTTATTTAAAAATACTTAAGGCGTGAAGTAAGCAGCACAGAGGTTTGTTAGATTATTATTAGGAGACTCATAAGATTGGAACATCAAAATATGATAGGGCCTACTATAAGAGAAAAATTAAACGTAAAAAATACATTGGAAGTTAGAGTATTATTGAACATGATGGTGGTACTGGTGCCGCTAGTGTTCCATCCAGGCTTGGGGCTCCAGGCTTCTGGGCTTATCAGCATACTCATCTGCGGATTGGGCCTGGCTCTATCAGGTGCTAGGCAGGATGACCTACTTGTCACTATCGGTTTCCAGAAAGGGCTTGGGGTCCGGGCCTCTGGAGCTTCTCAAGCTACTCGTGTGCGGATAGGATCTGGTTGTATTAGAGGTTGAGACATGATGACACACCTGTCAGCGTCGGATTCAACCAGGCTACTTGTCGGATTTGGACAATCATCGCATTTATAGAGCGTACAATGGGGCAAAGTATGCCCAAGTGTAAGGACCCATCCCGGATCCAGCCTTCGTAAAGCCAAGGTAGTGATGACGATGGTACGAAATGAATTATTATAAGGATGAAGGATGGGACAAATCTGTGGACACTTAGGATGCTGGTATGGATACATATTTTAACGTAGGCGAGAACAATTTTACTTGGAGCACGTATCCGGGACAGGACTGATTTACCGCAAACCTACGTATCGACTTTCAGCTTTACTTATGTAAAGGATTTTTATAGAAATTAAACCCGTGAACCTTGGAGCTAATGACAAGCATGGTAATGGCTATTATACCATAGACGACTATGATTATGTATGGTGACAGATCATTGCAGACCCGTAGTATTTAGTACGAAAACTACTAACAGGCAACTTGGTTTAGAAGTTAAATTTACTCTTAATAGGCTCTATCATGGACCTCACTACAGGGAGAGACCAAACTCGGAGAAAAATTTCACCGTGTTGTGTTTAAAAAGGGTGGATCAAACCTGAGACGGGAACATGCCATACGTGCTGATTGACCATTTCTTATTTTACATGAAAGGAAAACTGTGGAATAATATTAATCATAGCATAAAGAAACTATTGAGTTTATAATAGAACAAATTCGAAGTGAAAATTATGAAACTTTGTACTTCTTTGAATAATAAAGTTGAAATTACTCATCAATACATTTATTTACATATATACAGTGGTGTACTTCTAGACAGAGAAGTGCCCTGGCTCTGGGATTTCGATAGTGCCGGCAATACTTGTTTTCCTCATCATCATCATCATCATCATCATTATCATCATCATCATCATCTCCTCAGGAATACTATGGAATGCCAGACGAAAATATATGGGTTCGAATCTAGATAAAGACGTTGTTAGTACACCTCACTATGAAAATGTTTAAATAAGAACAAAATTTAACTTTTTATAAATCCGAAATTTGACGATATGAAAATCGGAAAAGTGCATAATTTCCTCGCTTCACAGTAAGCTCGATTCAAATAGTTTAGTTTTCAAATTGCACTTAGTTTATTTCCTTGAAATAAAATCACCACTTGACAAATAATTGTATTCAAGTCGTGTTAGATTTTACAAAATCTTCATAGGCCTATTGCAAGCGTTGTAAAACAATAATACTTTTAACAAAGCACAACGGAATTAGAGTAGACTTTCCCCTATAACCTAGTGGCTTCAGATGAGACTGCAGGAAAAGAAACGTTGAATAATAAATTATATATCACTGTCTAAATTCAGAATTGCACATTATTTCCGTAATTAAGCTAATCAGAACTGTATCACTAATTATATGAGTAAATTATATTCTGCACTATGGCTCACCGATAGAGCATTCAGCAAATATATAACGGATTTGTATATATTATCGGCAGGAAAGTAAAGCTTTATCTCATTCCCAAACGCACTGGATGTTTATTCCTCGGCCTGTGTTAACTTCAGCGGTAATTAAGTTCCGTTCCTAATGAATGCTCAGAATCCTCATTCAAGCGATAGGTGAAAGAGAAGAAGACTCTAATGCTTTAAGTGGATAATGATTATTAAGATTACAGGCATAAATACGACACTCATTATTTTGAAAGAAAAATCTTCTGTAAGTTGTCAGCATTGATCGTAACTGCAGGGGGCCAACTTTGAACAGTCTATTCCATACAATCTGATCACATTCTTCAATCGAACGAGCGGTGAGTGGCTCCCCCACCAACAGTTTAGCGTAGATACGTCCAGCACGTGCCACGGCATTACCAAGCTGTAAATGTTACTCAAACTTCGTTGTCATTGGCTAGCAAGGAATCTGGTGACGTAAGACCTTTGGACGATGTTGGAAGGAGATGTATTTGATATATTAAGCGGTTATTTACAAGGTTATCAAGCCACTATGCCTATCCTCTTTCTCAGATCTCCACTTCTCTTTATTGCTTGTATTTTTCTCCGGATATTATAATTCATGCACTGGCGCCATGATAGTACAATACTTCCGAGTACGCCCACCTGTCTGCAATTGGCTGCCGACAGCTTATCTGCACATCTCTGAAGAGGTGTAATTCAAATGTAGTGACTAAACAGAAATAAGTGTACGATGATAAATAACTCCTTTTTATTTTCCTTGAAGGTAAGAGGTGAAATAATTAACCACTATATATGCAAATATGGAAATACTTCGCAATTGGTTGCTAAATTGTATAACTGCAGTGTTTCCGTGGCAGCAATAGCATAGAGAAAAGCGTACAATTTATTAGTCGATAAAGTTTAACGCTTCTAACATATCGTCATTCACATGTTTGAAGTGGACGTTTATGTCTCGCAAATAGTTTCACGTCTCATTTTAATAGTTTTAGAGATCCTGTTTATGACTAGAATAATTTTATTCTGCATTACCGTCCAAAGTAGGAATTGGTGAAATAAGTTGTTAGGGAAATGTTCGTACATTTTGAAATTTTTACGTTAATTGCAGACATGCATTAAGTTAGAACATAATGAAAATAACTTAGTATAACATATCTTTGAAATAGAGGATTATTCAAAAGTCAGGATAAAATTATTTTACTTTCATAGAAATTTCAGTTTCAATATTGTTGCTATGGAAAATGAATAAGTAAACATAATGTCAAGCCAATTGGCCTTATGCAATTTTACTATGAATGTAATAGATATTGTTCCAGCGCACTGAAAAGATTCAGAACCTTAAAGGGATTGAAGTATAGACGCTGCACTTTGTCGTCATATGCAAGTTTGTAAAAATGTTAAGGTATTCCGCAAGATTTTCTTCTGAATGCTGTTCATTCCCTAGAAGAGAGGCCACTAATGATATAGGAGAAATATGACGACTGTAACTGGATGTTTTGAAATTGGTTTATACCTGAATAAACCCTATTATTTTATGAACAAGACTGTATTATTATTTTTCTGTAATCTTACTTTTTAACGAAGTCACAGATTTTAAAACCTCTAGTGACTTTGAATAACCCTACATACTAAAACAAAGAAACTTCATAAGTATTTTGTGGAAATATTCTTTCTTTCTTCTGCAAATCAAGCTTTCAGGTATAACTCTCTGTAAAGTTGATTTGAATAATTTCGAGGGAAAAATTATTCCGGGGTGGGGTATCGAACCTGGGAGCTTTGGTTAAACGTACCAACGCTGGATCAGAGTTCCCGGGTAGCTCAGTTGGTAGAGCGTTGGTACGTTGAACCAAAGGTCCCGGGTTCGATACCCGATCCCGGAACAATTTTTCCCTTGAAATTATTCAAATCAACTTTACAGGGAGTTATATCTGAAAGCTTGATTTGCATAATACATGTCACTGTTCGTTAACAGAAAACCACAATTTAAGTCACACAGACTTTGTGTGCACTCAGTGTTGGTTGCTTGATGGTTGTCAGCCCACTTTGAGGTCTGTGAATATAGAGGGAAAAATTGGATCGGTGTCTGGTAGAGTTCCGGGTAGCTCAGTTTGTTTCTTCTGTTTCAAATCCGAGCAATCAGTATCGTGGTCATTAAAGCCAGTTTTGCTACCTGAATAGGTATATGACGCATACAAAAGTAGCAGAGCTACATCTGCTGTTTAGTTTGAATTTGAGAGATAGTATGATTTCTCTAACTTTTCATTTTGGGACGGACCATGAGGTCAAATCGTTGTTGTTATTGTTGATGATGGTGGTGGTGGTAGTATGTTTTTTTTCAATCTGAATAATCTCTACTGAACTATGAATATGGATATAAGACGACAGCCAGCTTTCAAAGCAATCTCAAGTGAATCTAGCAACCCTGAAGTCATCCAGATCTTCACCCTGGTCTTACACACAACCAGGTAACATTTCATTGGGTCCGAGGTCACACTGTGCAGTACGAAAAAGAACGGGCGTTTTGTTGTTTTGTTTTTTTTTTAACGGATTCAGGAAGCACAACATAATAGAATGTGATAAACTTCTCTTATCACGCTGCAAACGAAATATCTCTTGTCTACTACAGAAACCTCTGGAATAAACTATATAAATCCTCTCCTAAAGTTCCTGACCAACCGTGGTAAATTCCTGCAGTACCTGAACAGAATAGGCAAAACAGAATCTCCACAATGCCCATATGAACTAGACAACTAGACGGCTGTTCATCTTCTCACCAGATGCAGATTCCAAGAACGCAACAGACCTCGATATCTCAAGAATTTCAGTGCAAACCTTTATAAAGTCATCTCACACCCAAGGACAGTGTCATTCATACGAGTACACCAGACATATGAGACACGAACCCAACAGCTCTAAACAGTGTATTTCTTAGTTTAAGACGACATTACCTTGTGTATATGCCTTGAATAATAGTTAACGATAAAAGTATATTTAATGAAAAGCTTCATTAGAAATAAAATTAGTAACTCTAGGAGTACTAATTGATGACTTGAATGGAATAACAGGCAGACAGCAAAATAAGACATGGTGAGGGCTAAGTTTACAATAATACTGGGTAAATATTTTGTAGAGAAACCGCAGCGCGGCGACTCGGCTCGACTCTCAGCGATACACTGCGTAGTATCGGCAATTTTTAAGTAGGTTATTTTACGACATTGTATCAATATCTCAGTTTATTTAGCGTTTGAATGTGATGATGATAATGCCGGTGAAATGAGTCCGCGGTCCAGCATCAAAAGTTACCCAGCATTTGCTCAAATTGGGTTGTGGGGAAACCCCAGAAAGTATCGGTAATTTGACACATCATAAACTATTCATGAAACATATTACTAGAGTCTGTGTGATGTATCTTGTCTCACTGTGAAAAGAGAGAGAAAGGAGATATGTCTTACTTCGTCTGTATTGTTATGGCAATGGGTGAGTGGAGCGATGCCTTCCGTCCATTCAGTGACGGAAAGGACCAGCTGATACATTCTGTAGCGCAAAATAAAATTACAAAATATCTCTCTTCGTACTGTGTAGTTCCGTCACTGAGCTTGTCTTTCAAGAAATTGAGTTCCGGTAGCCTGCACAATAACAAGGTTTTGAAAGGAATCCTGAAAATTTACAACCTTCCTATAATCTCCACCCTCATTTGAAGGGACTTAGTTTTATTGCTACTGAGACAAGATAAACCTTACCAGGTATAAATGTACTCATTCACAAAAATTAAGAAAGGAGATGCTGAAATATTTTACCATCTTGTTCAAAACATTTGTCGCACCTTTTTAGGAACACGCTTCATCGCTGCAGTTACCGTTGAGAAATGGAGGCGATGTTTTCTCGGATACTATTATTCTCGTCTTCAGTTCGTCTATAGTACTACGCGCTCAAGTTAAATCTGCGTCCGGAAAGAATGTGAATCACCGTTCCCTCTCCCTCTGGCTTTTGTGACTTATAAATAAATCTAAGTTGATAAAGAAGTGTTTACTTTCGTGCCAGCGAGTTGTATGAGATAGTGGTGAATACACAAGATGCTGAAAGTGTTGTACCCGTATAAATACTGTGAAACTGTTAATATTATGCACCGCATTTCTTACACACATTTTATATATATATATATATATATATATATATATATTCTGCGATGGTACATAAGCACACTATTGTATTGACGAAATTAATATAAAACTCGAGAATTATCGTAGGAATGTGTGATCCCCTCGATCCTTGTGACTTTTATATCTGGAAACTATGAAAGATTAAAGTATACAACAATAATCCACATAATCTGAAGAAACTGAAAAGTAGCATCCTAATTTGAGTAAATTATGTTTTAGCTAGGTCTACTCATATTTAGTAATATTTTATATTAGTAAATTTGTGGTGTGTCGCATTACCTACACTGAGCTGCGTGACACCGATAGCAAGCTCTCTGCCTTTGTTTTTCTGAAGCGATTTATACGACGTGCGACGTGCGAGGTCCGCCTCGCACAAATCCGGACTACGCGAGAGATAGTGAAACTGCGAGATGCGAAGTCTGCGCATCTCGCAGCTATAGAAACTACTCACTATCTCTTGTGTAGTCCGGATTTTGCGAGACGGACCTCGCACGTCGCATGCGTCGGTTCAGAAAAACCTAGGCTTAACCCGAGTCTGCGAACGAATCGCTCTCGCCGAGTTACCGCATTGCGGTTTCTCTACAGTCTTCTGACCCATTAGGTAGCGACTGAGATAGGCCTATAAATCGAAATTTTATTCTGACAAAATCTTACGGTAACTGTTCATATTCATCTATTTTCAAGGATTGTACCCTTTACCTGCTGGGGATCGAATACAAGTGAAGTGGTTATGTAGATAGGCCTACTGTAATATGTGAGCCCTAGTGGAGGGCTAATAAGCATTGTTATCGTCATATTGTGTGACGAAACGAATAACCTTACGGAAAAATAATAATTTTCAATTTAAACATTATTTAACTCACAGTATAGTAGCTTACAAATAAGTTAGGGACAGGGCGAAGGTACGCGATATTTTTGAGGTTGTGGAGTTCATTCGGCACATGATGCAAGCTGCATTACACTGATTGATGCGTTGTAATTTGAATTCTTGAGACACGGGTAGAGCCCCCGGCTGCTTGTGTAACGAATAGATCGGTGCATCACAGTCACGAACTGAGCGTGCAACCGCAGCATCAGATTCAAGTGATTTACAGCATGGCCTCAATAGATTGTGCAAAAATTTAATCAAGATCTCGTTATTATGTTTTGAGAAATCGAGTAACAGGCATACACGGCATGTGTGTACGCTATCTCATACTACGAATCAACAGGCTATTTATCGTAACATTATTCACTTTAAAGAGTATAACTTTTTTCTCAGAGTGATGAAAGAGGCGCATCGTGGTACGTGCGAAATACCAAGTGCATGCAAATGTATGGAGAAGCTTTTATCATCCAGTCTGCTGTCAAAAAATCTGAAAGTTAGAATTTATAAAACAGTTATATTACCGGTTGTTCTGTATGGTTGTGAAACTTGACTCTCACTTTGAGAGAGGAACATAGGTAAGGGTGTTTGTGAATAAGGTGCTTAGGAAAATATTTGGGGCTAAGAGGGATGAAGTTACAGGAGAATGGAGAAAGTTACACAACACAGAACTGCACGCATTATATTCTTCACCTGACATAATTAAGAACATTAAATCCAGACGTTTGAGATGGGCAGGGCATGTAGCACGTATGGGCGAATCCAGAAATGCATATGGAGTGTTAGTTGGGAGGCCGGAGGGAAAAAGACTTTTAGGGAGGCCGAGACGTAGATGGGAAGATAATATTAAAATGGATTTGAGGGAGATGGGATATGATAATAGAGAATGGATTAATCTTGCTCAGGATAGGGACCAATGGGGGACTTATGTGAGGGCGGCAATGAACCTCCGGGTTCCTTAAAAGGCAGTTAGTATGTAAATGTATGCTTTCCGGACGTTAACATGATCGTCCGCGTGAGGTACGAAGAACTGCATTAACACCTTAAACGTCACTTCAATCCTTAATTTCCTGGATATCACCCACTAGAAGCGCCGATGAAACCACTAAACGAATCTGATTTGAGACTGTGAAAGAAGAAACTGAAGTAAATGGGAATAAAATTGGATAACTCCCTAAGTAAACACTTGCTATAAGTTTAATGTGGTTTTTACTTCAGTAAACAACGCTAAATTGATATTTTGAACAACGAATATTCCAAACGATTAAAAAAGAAATAACAACCCAAACTAGTTCCTTTCTAACCTCAAACACAAGAAACTTAGGTTCAAACTGATGTGTACGGGGGGGGGGGGAAGCGAGACCGAGAGAGAGGTGTTCACATCTTTGAGAATATTATTTTACCGTAATTTGTTTTATTGAATATTTTAACTGTAAAGTCCCTTCAAGTTGTGCCATTTTTTTAAAGTGCCCATGTTAGTCTTCTTCTTCTGCTGACACATTAGACCGCCTGGGCGGCTGCTGTAGAATTTGTTCTACCACCTCTATCTTGATCTGCCGATGTGTCTTGTTCCTACTGGCTCGTATTAGACTAATCTTTTTGGTAGTATTTCGTTGGCCATTCTTTGTACGTGGCGTCACTATTTGTTTCTGTAGTCCACAACTTTTTCTTGTGAAGTCCAGATATTTAATTGATGTTTTCTACCTTAGTTTTTTTATTCTGTCCTTTCTTGTAATTCCTAATTTCGATCTTAAGAACTTCATCTCTGCGATCTGGACTCGGTTTTCCTCCTTGTCTTTGGTTTATACATGTAGACAGCTTGTCACAGCCAGTCTTGTAAAATACAATTTTTGTTTCATTTCTGGTTTCTCTACCTGTACGAATAATTTTGCAGATGAAGTTAAAGTTTTCCAACTTAGGTTGGATGTCGATTTCGTCTACGAAGGACATCCCAGAACTTTGAAATGATTGACCTGCTCTATGAGACTGTTTTCCAAGGCTAATTTACATTTGGCTGGTGCAGATCCTCTGTGATGATATTTTAAAATTGCATTTTCTTAATTGTTACGAAATTCGTACAAAGCTCTTCATAGAGGTGAAATAATCACTTGGTCATCTGTAAACATGAGGATAAATATATGAGCCGTTCAGAGCAGAAGTGGTGTAAGTCAAAATTGGGTAATGGGGTTTAAAGTAAAAATTCTGTAAAGTACAGCGCAAAGTAGCAATTAAAATGTCCTTCTTGCTATCCACTGACTAATAATAGTTCAAATAAATTTAATATTAATTGCTACTTTGCGCTGTATTTTACAGAATGTTTACTTTTACCCTCACTACCCATTTCTGACTTACATCACTTCTGCTCTGAACGGCTCATATATGCATTTCTTCAACAAATTGTAGGCACTGTAATTTTACCTACATTCTGTTGTAGCATTGTGTAGAAATATGAAATAAAAAGGGAGGATAGTACTGCTCCCTTGTCGGACATCCATGCCAATATTTTTTTTAATAATCCACCACAACCACCGGCTTAGCTCGTACAGATCAGAAATTGCGCTTGGGTGTGGGTTCGATTCCCCCTTGTGTTGATTACCTGGATCGCTGTTTTCCTAATTTTTCCCAACTGTAAAGCGAAAGTCGGGAAATCCCATGACGAACTGGCCTCGTCTTGCCAAGTATCAACCCACTATCAATTCCATCGACACTATATAACCTAGTAGATACAGCGTCGTAATATAATCAACCAAAAACTGTAGGTACATAGTTTGTTAATTTTTATTACGGGACAAGGAGATAAAGTACTGTAGTATATGTATTTACAAAATATATATATAATTCACATAACTGCACTAAATACGTATACATGAATTAGATATATTGGTGTAACATTCATCCAGAGACACGAAAATTAGTCTTAAAAACTGCAACAGGAAATAAAGGTATTATACGTGTTTCCTCCCTAGGAACAGCTTACATTCACAGATAAGGCGATTATTACACATAATTGGATAATAATAATACTTTAATTCTCAGAAATAAGAGTTGTTATAATGAATGGATCAGACGCAGTTCTGAAATCACTTACGACGTTTCTTGGAAACTGTTCCATTAGTTTAGCTCCAGGCTTGGTTGAAGTCTACTCAGGTGTAAAGTCTTTTGAGAAAGTTACATGACACTCGAAGAGACGCAAGAAATCCTGTTGTAAGTATACTACGATTACTAGACACACAACTGAAACGCAGGGGATACAAGGAATTTCAATGAATTCATTCTTTAACTCTAGACGAATACGTTCCTTCCTAAGTGAAAAACAAACGTGACACGAGCGACCTTGTTTGGAATGGTGTGCGGATAAGATTTGAATTTATGAGAACAGCTTACTTAGAAGCTATTGTGTAACCATGACGTAGCGCTTTAATAACATCACAGTGTCTTGTTCAAGTAATTTGTATGTAAATATCACTCCACTGTGTTCTATATTTTAATATTCACTGGTTTGTGCGTGGTACTTCAGTGGGCCGTGGACCTCTCCATTCATATCACCACTGAACTTGACTGTTTAAACTCGTGGCTTCACATTCGTGTCGATTGTTTATCTCACATGGCCATTATAAATTTTATAAGTCATATGTAGAGACCGATTTTTTGGTAACAACGATAAACGTGAATACATTCCAAATGGAATTTTTAGCGGTATTCAGGCTTTTAGACACTTACATGTACTGTACTATAATTAAGCTGCGAAATATCGCGAAATTTGTTGGTTTGTGCGGAATATGTCTGTTGCTGCGAAATAAGACTCTCTTTATCACAAAAATTACTAAATATATATATAAATTTGATTCAGTTCAGTTCTAATCTTTATTTCCCTCTTTTGTCCTTTCCCTCGACGCTTTGTTTAAAACTTCCATTCAAACATGCTTGTACGTAAAAGCCTAGATCATATATACCCAGATTTTTCCGCCTTATATGATTTGACGTAACAACTTTTGTCAGGTTTACTATGTTGCCATCTAGTTGTTACATAAGGAGTCACGTTATAACTCCCATTTGAATTGCATTAGCGACTGTACTGCCATCTCGTGTTCGTTTACGGCGGACGGGTGGCGATCCTGTTCTCTTCAAAGTGCTACCGATTTTAACAAAGGGATGAGCAATCTGTTATATATGTGATCTGGGGTAGAAGGTTGCTATATTAGTTAAATTTTCTGCCGCTTGGTACCTTTCATATCTTTTGGTTTTCTAGAGTGACATTTTCATCTTACAACCTCCGTACACCAAAATACTTACTGACTGTCGCACGGCCCTTATGCAGATAATATTGACACTATGCTAGGCGTGTGTTTTGGGGAAGTAATTGAATGCTAGAAAATTGTATTGTGTTTATAAAATTTTAAGCAAATAAGCTCCTTAAATATAATTTGATAATGAAAAATATGCGTTAAAATGGCTATATGAAAACTATACGTTAAAATGGCTATAAAGTGCTACCGATTAAATGTAAACACTCCACATAATTGTTTAATTATATATTTGTGATTGAAAATCTGTATTTTTATCTTAAATTTTTATCTATATATTTTAACTAATATTTTCACTATCAACATAGGCAACATTACATATAAATTGTGTAAAATAAACGTAAAAGTGACAAAAATAGTGCACTGAAAGACACGGCAATACCAAAAGGCTCAGAAAATGTGCTGAGAGTAATCCAAAAGACCCTCAAAATCTGAAAATACCCTAAAAATCTGAAAATTATGAAGATATTAACTCCATGTTTAGCATGGATTTGTGTAGCCTACCATGATGTTCAGTGCCAACAGCCCAATTAATAAATTAAATAATCTACATTTTAGGGAATTTATAGAAAAGTATATTATAGAAAATTAGTGGGTTTTCAGTGATGAGCGACATATGAAACACAAAAAAATATCATACAATAGGAATATCTTGTACTACATCATGCACTAATAACGTCATGTGCTATTGAAAGAATTTCTTGTAATATAAAATCATTTCAAGTGATCTCATATGTTCAAGTTCCGTAACTTACGAATGCACATTATTATTCACTGCAAAGATCACGACGAAAATGAACATCACGGCTCAAGCATGAGTTTACTAGTATAGCTTCAGAATGTAGGGAGTTGACTGTGCTCCACGAACACGCAATGACGACGTGTTTGTTTATATCTTTATCCGTTGTATTATCTGTGTTCGGCGTACTATATACCCAATGTGTGTTTAGATAGCTGGAATACGAAGCTTAGTTATGTTTCTTCGTCAGTGAGTTTCTGGTTCGCATTCGCATAAATAATCTGTAATCAAGAAACATGCGCGTCTTATGGGATTCGAGTAGTGGCTATTTCGAAATTTGAATAAGTTAAGTTTCTGAAGGAACACAACAGAGATGTGAAACCTCCAGTAAATGAAAAAAAAATTACCCAAGTTTTTACTGAAGTTCAATGTGGACTATGCGATACCCTGGTAGACATGTAATCGGCGTATTCCTGTCTTTCACGGCCAGGAACATCAGGGGTGACGAATGTGATAGCTTCTGATTCGCCCTTTCATAAAGTTAGTTATTAAAAGGTACATTGCATACTCCTTGCTAAACATAACCGCACAAGTAGAAGTTCAGAGAGTTAGATCCGGAGAGTACGACGAACATGGTTTTCATTCGCCTCTTCTGATCCATATTTGTGGAAATGTTTCACTTAGAAATTACCGAACTAAAATAGAAAAGTGCGGAGATACAAAACGTTGCTGAAATTTATATTGGCAGAGGGGATTTGGGAAAATGCAAACAGTACCAACATATCGAGGTAATTATGCGAGGTTGCACTGGATTTCTTAGAGAAGAAGAAACAAATTGCTTTCTCTCTTGCAAGAGCACGTTGAACAATGGTATGTGGATTTTTATAAGCCCATATTCTCACGTTGTGTAGATGAACGTGTTCGGAAACATGACAAGTGGCCTCATCACTAAACACTATACGATCTAAAAGCTGTTCGTCATTGTCAATCTCATGAACAGTGTCCTCAACAAAATAGTATCTTTTGCGATAATCATCAGGGTGGAGTGCATGCAACAACTGAAATCTATAGACAGTCAAACGCAAACGTTTTTTCAATATCTTGTGGCCTGTTGTTTTTGAATGCGTACTTGTTGAGCACATTAACGCACTGTTTTTTTTAAGACTATACACATAACTTGTCCGAATGCCTTCAACAGACTCATCGCTTCAAGGCAGTCTACCACGTTGAGTAGGCTTCCCTTTTCCTTCAACTGTTATTCCAACGGCGAATATTGTTTTCTTGAAGGTACTCTGAAAGGCAAGAACGGACAAAAACTTTGAGATATAGTCTTCTACTATACTTAGTGGCAGTTCTACATCTCTATCTTGTTTATGGAAATTATAAGATCATTTAAAACCTCACCAATGGGACACATTGCATATATATGAACTCACATGCTACAAAGCACAGTGTTAAGTACGTCACTGCTTATTCACCGTGCTCATAAAGTATTAAGGTCCAAAGACTGGTCGCACAGTGAGTTGTGCGCAAGGACATGCTGAGAGCCAAGTTACATGTAGGAAGTTCAGTTAGTACAACTTACTGTATAATATACAGGTAAATGCACAGTTGCAAGGGCACACTTTTTAATCGGAAAGTTTGAAAACGATTTTATTAACTTACAGTGAGGCCAAATACAGAGTCCTCCATATACGACGCTTCCTTCTCACCTCTGACTGAGCAGCATTTTCTGTTTAGTTATGTCTCGCACAGTTCCCGCGAAATCGGCCGCCGTTTTTACAGTAACTTTAGTTTCTGAAACTTGTTTACCAAGAACGTACGAATCATCTTACCTGTTTCAAAGAACCCTATTTCTGCTTCAACATCTACATATTTGATATGTCCGAAGATTGTTCTGAAATACTCGACTAATCTCTTGTTGCGAAATATTTAAAATAATTTGTGGCATATTTTCTTTTACTTCTTGTATAGCTTGAAACTGCAGTAACTCTCTGCAATATTCAATAAACCATTCTTAATTAAAAAAAATGCAGTAGCTTGTATTACACTACGCACGAATGAGCAATTCCTTTTAGTGTTTCAATCAGAAAAAAAAATACCTTGCACTACATTAAGCACGAATGAGTAGTCCCATCAGTAGCTTATAACCTGAGATGAACTGCACTCATACAACGACCGACACACGTCTCTGAACTTAGTGCGTACGACAGCTGCGCTGTGGGAGGCAACGTTTCTGTATGTTCCTTGGTGTCGTGTATGTATGGAGTTAGGGTAATTAATTTCAGTGGTTGCTGAAATTTTGCAAATCAGAACAAGGTTACATACGTTTTTGCCTCTGTTTACTTTTTACTGTCTGGAAATTATTGTTTATTGGCATTATGTTAATGATTTCTTTCAAATTTTTATGTTTACTTACATAATTTTAGGACGTATTTTGTATTTTATACAGCCTAACTGACCTCTTCAGAGAGCCTAATTTAGGTAGGTATCTAACATAATAACTTTTTTAGGACCTACTTGTTGCACTCTTCCGTGTTCATTACGCTGGTAGTTCTTCAAATTAAATATGCTACTTATAATTTTTTTTATAATCTTTTCCTTTTCTTTCTTTGTATTTTACGTCCCCTGGTGCCCTTGTAGCCGTCTTAGGCTACATCTAAATTGAAATTACATTACCTTTGTTATGTAACATGTATCAGTAACTAGTTACTGGCACATAGAGATGTTAATCACATATTCAAAACAGCCTGTTGTCACGTAGCTGCGTTCGTTCGCATATATTAGCTAGACAACAATTCTGCTTACAATGTTACAGCAGATGAGGGAATGATCTTGGCTAGTGCTTATTATGTCTCGAGAGTTAATTTTGCTTTCATTGAGATTTAATCTTCGTCTGAGAACAGAAGACGGCCCATTGCGTTTTGTGGCTGGCTGATTTGCAGTCAGTCAAACGAGAGCAACATCGTTTTAAGATAGAACAAGACAGAACTCTCCCGACAAACGACAGCATCCTACACTGGAACAAGCAACACGGCGGAAAAGTAAGGACACACGCCTTCTTAACGAAAGTTTCCTGATTACCCGATCTGCCATGGCCACCAAGATCGCCGGACTTGCCCCCACTAGACTTTTTGAGAGAATTGATCCAGGATCGATTGTGTGGCAGATTGACAGATTACGTCACCGAATCGTGGAATGATACTCATATCGAGATTTATTAGTATGTGAACAAAATGTTTCGAGTTTCTCTTTACAAACGTTTATAAATACAAATAAAATGCAGTACTTTCTGAGATATGATTTCTTTCTTCTTACTAGACGTTTCCAGGACACGGTGTATTTTGAGGTTTTGTTTCCCATGTCATCATCCACTTTAAATGATATTTTATGTCGCAGAAAATTAAAGGAATTAACTCGTTCAATTAAAATATTATTAATAGGGATTTTGTTTTGAATGCGGTATTTTCCTTTAAAAGCCATTAGCTTACTTTAGTTTTGTCAGTATAAATTGAGAGCCCAAAATATGAGACAGCTTGTTGCGTATTGTAAACTCCACGTTAGAGGTAAGAAATGGAAACTTTCATTAGAAAATTACATCAGCTAAACGATAAAAGAAATGAGGGAAAAACAGTGTTTCAAAATGCATTTGCCGGACAGAGAATGTTCCAGAACTCAAACTGACTTCTTCTTGGTCCAAGGATAACCAATATATTTCAACCTTAAATTTGTTGAATAAGCGTATTATGACAACGCAGTCGGACCAGTCGGGACATCAGCTGACTACGAATTGGAACGGTGCGAGTTCCATTACGAGAGGAAACATGTTTTTCTTTTTGTAATTTCTAGAACCCATTCATAACCTGCAACGTGCACAGAAATACTTATCTCTACCTCAAAACAACTTTAAATTAGTGTTAAAAGCATTTACACGAAGAGAATACCTTAGCAAAAAATATTACACTGAATGATCTCTTTATAAGGAAGACATTCGTAGCTTTCAAAACAGCCACAAATTCGTCGAGATGTTGATTCAACAAGTATCTTGTTGCAGATTTTCTGGTAGAATCAGGTGCCATCAACTAGGGATGACGTGCAGGACTCATTCTCCGAGGTTGTACTGGGAAATATGTTCAAATTCAGTTTGGAAAGATTACTTGGCTGGATATTTTCGAACATAAGGAATTTTCGGGCTGATCTCACCGAAGTATCATTCCGCTATTACGAATCCATCAAGGCTTGTTAACTGCGCAGTTGATACAGCGTCATTAAATAACCTATTTATAACAAAAAAGAGTAGATATATTATCTCATAAGCTGTAAACGTTGTAGCGATCCTAACACAACAATCACGACAATCAGAGTAAAGGTTTTAGTATTTAGTATTTAGTATTTAGTATTTATTTATTTATTTATTTATTTATTTATTTATTTATTTATTTATTTATTTATTTATACAGTGGTAATACAGTGATACGAGTAATATTGTGATAGTTCTTTTTGAGAATTTATTACAGTTACACTAAGCGAGAGAAGGACCGGTTTTGTGCAGAAACTTGTCCACGAACATTCCCTTAATACGTTGACGCAAAAAACCGATCTTCCTCTCACTCAGTAAAATTGTAATAAATTCTCAAAAAGAACTATCACAATATCACCAACTTTTACCCTATATATTGTGTCAGTTTTTATGAATATTCAGACTTGATTCATTGCTTCCAGAGTAACGCTTTCGTCTCAGTTCGAGATTCAAAATGATGACAATATTTCGGTTGCCACCCGGAGAAGCTCTGTGAGCACATAAAACGCCAGTGTTAAGAGACCATTAAAATAATTATAGCTTTCTTCTGCCGAGGCTGCACTGTCAAACTCTCGTTGGGATTTTATAACGAGAGCAATAGTTGTTAGCAACTCGTTACCGAAGCTGCGGGGGTTCCCTGCATTCGGTAAGCTCCAACTGAGCGGTGTTCACACACAAACGTGCGGGTATCGACGGCTGAACATTAACCTCCAGCTTGGAGAGTCGATTTTCTGCCGATGAGAATCTAAAAATAGTGCGCAGGGAGGCTATATGGACTGCTCTTCCAAGAAGTCATTTCTGTCCATGACAGGATCCGCTTCACAAGTTGTAGAGGGAGAGGTAGCTGGTATAAACGCCTTTATAGTTCCCATTATGCAAAATGCAGAGAAACAGATGTATTGCTGGACTACAGGCATTGAAAGAGTGTTTCTGACTGCTGTTTCTGCATATGCTTATATTTCATTCTAACTATTCAGAGGAATTTATTGATCACCGGAATGTGAGCTCGTTTGTCTGAAAAATGTACTCATAAAATGCAATACCTTTCGCTCAAATAGTAACAATGATTTATTCGTAATACTCAACTAAAATTGCATTATAAAAACATTTGAAAATTATATGTTTTAACTAGTTTTATTATTTTTATTGTTGGCGTGGTGGCGCAGTTGGTAGAGTGCTGACCTTCTGTATTCGAGATTGCGGGTTCGATCCCGACCCCGGCCAATGGTATTTAAGTGAGTTTAAATTCGACAGACCCGTGTCAGTAGATTTAATGGCATGTCGAAGAATTCCCACCGGACAAAATTCCGGCACACTAGCGACGCTGATATAACCTCGGCAGTTGCGAGCGTCGTTAAAAAAATTATAATTTTTACGACTAGTTTACTTACATACGAAATAGTGACAAATAAATTACTGAACCCAGGCCTAAAAAAGATTTTCCACCTAAACATTTTGACGTAGAAACATATTCCATGTCTTTATTTTATCGTAAAATGGCAAGTTTTTGTTAAAATATTCGCAAATAATATCTTCTGATTTGTTTTCTTTACATAAGAAGTAGTAACGACTGGATTACTACAGATCCATGTTCTCAAACAATTTCTAGTCCTAACAAAAACAGAAATGTTTGGTGCGTCTTCATTTAACATCAAGTTTGTTAGAATATTTATAAATGGTAATAGGCCTGTCTTTTTTATTTTATGGGGAACAGATTGTAGATTCTTAAATTCCTAAAAATGTCCCTTTATAACAAACATTTCAATGCAGAAACACTTTGTCCGTCTTCATTTTAATACAATTTATGTACCCTTTCATATCCAGATGTCAAATCTGTTTTCTCAGTTCTCTATGAGGCACTTGAGGGATGGACAGGAGAACGAAAATTCTACTCTTGAGCCCATGTAAAAGCTTGCTGCTCGCGGCCAACATGTTCATATATAATCTATGACGTCCTCTGTTATAGGTTATAGCAAAAGTGTAATCATGTAACAGTAAAAATAATTGTTTTTGTGGTGGCAACAAGGAAGGCAGAACTCATTACATCTAATAACAGCCTAACGGGTGAGGATGATTATTAGCAGAGTTAAATTTTGACTCTGGCGAGAAATGGGCTATAAATTTTGCTTAGAACCTTCTAATTAAAAGATTGAATTGTTTTACATGCCGTAAATATTGTAGCCGACTTCACTTCCCTTTCGAAGGAAGCCTTTTCGAAATTGTATCGTCCTTAATTATTGAAATCTATTCTTCTCATCCGGATTGTAAAGATTTTTTATAAAATACCTTCAGATTTGGACTGTAATTATAATTAAGTGGGCGAGAATAATTTTGATGAATACTAGCAGCTATTTCTATTAAGATATACTCTATAATATTATAGTTCTTAACTTACCAAACTTCAAGGATGTTCTGACAAGCATAACAACAACATGATAATTCCATTTCTGTAATCTGCTGTGACTATATTTGGAGTCCCTATCTAGAACAACCGTTTATTAGTTACTGTATAAATATATAATGGAACATTCTCATTTATGTATTATTAAAGTATGTAGTATGAAAAATATAGTGAGTATGTAAGAAAGCAGTTTCCAGAATGTTACGAAGGTACATATGGAATTGGCTTATTATGTTTCTTAAAAACTGCAAATTATAACTTTTGGAGATCGTAGAAACATTATTAAAGACAATTTTATAGCCTATTGCAATCCTGCCATCAATTAAATTAGCCTAAATCAAATTTTATCATTCATCTTCTGCATTAGATATATTGGCTAGATTCGGTTAAAAGAATTGAGACTGTACATTCCTTCAGCGTAAAGCGAGATTTTAAAACAAATTAAAACTTTTATATTTTCATATTTATGCATATATTCCAAATGTTAAAATTACAAAATAAAGAACTTGTAAAATTGTTTTATCGGATTAACTTGTGTTGACTTCCTTAGAAGTTTGTAGTTATGGAGCATTTTGAAAACCTGTAATTAGGAATTCTCAGTGTGACCCAACACTTCTTTTTGTAGCTTTTTTTCTGTTGATAATTGCTATTCTTAATTCACTTCTAATTTCGTATTTCATTATCTTTCGTAGTCCCGCGTTATGGATTGCGCGCTGATTCGAGTCCTCATGGGGGAAGAAATTTTCTCACGAAATTTCGGCCAGTGTATGGGATCGGTGTCCACCCAGCATCGCGATGATCGAAATCCGGTTGCGAAAGCCAGCTATAACGTCTGGAGGGATCATCGTGCTAACAACACGATACCTCCATTCTGATTGGATGATCGTCCACCTCTGCTTCTGCATGTGAACGTGAGGCCAGCAGCCAGCTGGTCGATTTGGGCCCTTCATGGGCTGTGGCGCCACAGATTATTATTATTATTATTATTATTATTATTATTATTATTATTATTATTATCATCATCATCATCATCATCATCATCATCATCATCATCTTACGTACCTCTGATTGAGGTTCTGGCTGATACGTACATCTGTTATCAGGCAGCACATCTCTCTTGATGATATGTGTCAGAGGAAGAACAGTTGTTCGTATAAGCTTACATCTGAAGTCTGATTAGTGTAATATGTAACTATTCGCCGATGTATGGATGGAGGGGAAAAGGAACTGGCCACCCTACTCCATTACCTCCTGGCCCAGTTGTCTCATAAGTGCCGTCATGTTGGTATAACTTGTGGGGTTAAAACCTGTCTTCGAATAGTTGACTAAACAAACAAAATCTTACGGACTATCTTTCTTTATTTAAAACTGAAAAGTTTTCTATTTGTTAGTAACAGACTGTTGGGTCAGCAATTACTTTATAGAATACTAACCCTAGGACGTATAACGGGGGTCCCCGTGACCCTTAGTCCCTTAGTTCTTATCAATCAATTTAAATTACATGTTAAATGACATCAATCTGTTTGCAATTTTTAGTATGCTCTCAGGTGTCTTTTGGGTTTGTAACAGCGGCACTCAAGTAAATTTTCTAAAGAACTTAAACTTGTATAGTGACAAGGCATTTTGATCATATAATATTGATTAATACATTTATCGTTTCATTTTGAGCTAGATTGTTATTTAATAAATATGTTGACCGTTTTAAGGTTTTCATAGTCCAAAGAGAAGAAAATTCTTATTTCTCCATTAATTACACAAGGGGTCTTAAGGACCCCCATTATGCATTGTTATACATTGCAACTGTCATGCATCCTAGGGTTAATCAAGAAAATCTACAATGTAATTTACTCGGTTATATTTTAATACGTAAAAATGATTTGCTGGTCCAAACCAGGAGCATGTAAAATTTCATTAGCCCTCTAACGATGGACTTGATATCTAGACATACTAAATAATAATAATAATAATAATAATAATAATAATAATAATAATATAATAATAATAATAATAATAATAATAATTTCTTTTCAACATTTAATGCACACCGTCGGTCAGTTTTATTATATCCATTCATTCACAGTGTTCTGCCCAAGGGCAATTCTTTCACTGCAAACCCAGCATTCTCGTCTTTCTTATTTTCTCTTCCTTTAACGTTCTTTTAATATTCCAATACTAAATTTGAACTACTTATTTATTCAAAGTCAAAGTTATTGTAGCCATATTTTAGCTTTAAACAGTTTGTAGATTTTATTTTTCTTTAGAAATTCTGATCAGATATTTTAATAGTAAATCTGAAGAATTTAGTACTTCAGTATTGAAGTTTATATTGCCTTTAGTACCAACTTGTAAATAATGAATAGTTGAACTTTCAAGTATTAGGGACATTTGAAGAATTTTGGTACCTTCGTATTTAAATCATCAATCACAAGCATCAGGCATTCTGATATGTAATCTTTGCTCAATCAATTACAAATCTTAAATTATAAGTTATGCTGAAACGTTGTGATTACAAAATGTTATTAATGGTGACACATTCAGTACACATTTGTATACAATTGAAAAGAATGCGGTACTTTTTCATCGTCATGCCCAAATAAACTTTTTACAGATTACTGCCTTCCCATAAAATGAGAAAAATCCTCTACAAGTAACTGAATAAGGATGGTTTTCTTCCTAAGAAAGGCATGAGCATGTGCCAACCTTATTTTGATATTGTTTGGAAGCTATGAATGAATATTTATGGAATTCATCTTACTTCAGGAAGTCGCTTCGATGTCAGTTTATAATGAAGTGTAAATGTAAATATTGGGCGTGTGTAACATAGAAATAAAAAGTGTCTAAAACGCCTTGTAACACTATTCACGGTTATGCCGCAGTCAATTGGGTAGGTCGTGGATAACGAGTTAGCTGGCCAGCCGTATCACCGGACATGAATCCCGTGTATTTGTACCAGTGGGGTCGTTTGAAGTTGTTAGTGTACGTCACTGATATTTCGGCCATAGCAGAACAATAGCGACTAATTTTACATGATTGTGAATGTGTTCGGAATAAGTTGAACGGGTTCAGTGATGTTACAAGATCACTAAGGCGACCAGCACGCTTCTGTCTACGGGTGAAGGGAAATTGTTTTAAAAATTGCTTTGAACATTTATTACGTGCACTGTAATGTTAGTAAACTCTTTTGGAGAAATAACTGTAATTATTTTGATACTGCTTCTTTATTGCATAATTACGAAATGAAGTACTATAAAAAAGTGTTATGAGGCGTTTTAGTTTGTACTTACTTCTAGATTACATCCATCCAGTATTTACAATTATTAAAACACCCTGTATTTCCTCTCTTCAAGGGAGATTCACAAGCATGAACCTACAGCGGCATGTAACTCCGAATAAGCTATTTGTAGGAACGGCGATACCCATGTTAAAAGTAACGAATGCATGAATGTTCACAAAATAATTTAATGAGGAACTTAGGAATATATAAGCGTTGCGACATTCTAACTCCAAGTTCGTTTCAAGTTTTAATGTAGGCCTACACAGTAGATCATCCGTGTATGAGACCAGAATTTTAATGATTCTTGGGACATTTTGTTATAAATATCTGTGCACTTATCTAGACTGCTACCTCCTTCCCATCAGACTGACTACAATTAGATTCCCGGCGAACTCTCTTATCATCTATTTATAAGAAAACTGCTGTGGGCAAATTTTCACCTATTACGTCTATGAAATCTTTACTTTACTATCACCTAACCTGTTATAAACTCTGAATAGCCTTTATAATTATTAAAAACCATTAAATGTTATTTAGTTACCAGACGACTTTCAATGAAATAAGCACTGAATAACATAGAATACACGTAAACAACACATTGGGCCAATACCAGCAATACCAGCGTTTTGGTACTTTTAATTAATGAAATCGGAACATCGGTGTCAGCACTGGTACGAAAAATTCTTCGTATAAATTTTAATGAAAATTATAATCTCTGCCATGTTACACAATGAGAAAGTTGGAGATGCAAAACGCCTGTTGCAATAAAAGAATCAGTGAGAAAGCAAACGGAGACTATTTCATAGAATTTAGGAGCACATTCCTGCTTTGAGGTAACGTTGAACATGAATAGCTCATTGAGCTTTCTACTTAAAGACAATAAGCCAATTATCTGCCCCTATGAAGAACCTGATGTTAGTTACAATACCTTTCCACGGCGAAATTTAACAATTTAAAGTGTTAAGAAATTTCACTAGAATTAAATAACTGTTTAGTTTATAAATACAAAACAGAACAAAATAATAACTACTTCACCACCAACGTACATAGCAAGAAACTAGCAAGTGTTTATTTAAATCTTATTCTCTCAGTACCATATGACAAAACGCTCAGAAACTTTCTAATTTTCAACGTGACGAACACAATAATTGCAACATACTTTAGTATAAAAAAATCAATCACTGTAAGTTGTATTTTGAATGAAACTTTAATTACATTATTAAATATTCAGACAAAAAAATCGAAATACCATTCTGAAAAGCGAAATAAATACATTGAAACTAACTTTTTTTAAACATGAATAATCCGTCCAAGACATCAGTTTGAATTCAATACAATTTTGGCACTAACTGAGTAGCGAAAAGTCGATCTATCAGTTTGCCAACACGGTAGTTTTCCCACTAAATTTAGTTTTTTTCCTCTCTCTGCCGGTGAGGAAAAATTATTGAACGGTGGGAAACCTAGTTCTTTTCGCGCTCAGATCAGTGGGAATTTGTATTTATTTAAACAACTAAAGTCGACTTTTTCCTTTGTTAACATTCCTCTCGTCTGTAGAAAAGAGGAAGCCCCGAATCATACATAACACGTGGAGACACCAAACTATGTTTTAACAGTGGTTTTTGGTATAAAGTTTTTCAGTATAAAGATGCTTCAGATATGAATCCATTCAAAGAATTAGCTGAGTTCGCACTTTTCTGCTCTGTCTCCCTGGTCAAATGCAGAAGTAGAAAGGCTATTTAGCCAGATGAATATAGTTAAAACCAAAATTAGAAATAGAATGGGGGCAAAGGTATTACGGTCAATTTTGACAGTTAAGGCTGCACTGAGACGGTATGGTAAATTTTGCCATGATTTTGACTTGCCTAAACACATTGTTTAAAAAATCGGAACAATGGAAACATACAGACCAGAAAATGCAGGTGCTTCAACTTCTGCAACTACGGCTGAAATTGAAGAAGAAGAAGAAGATGATGATGATAATGATTATGTAGAATCTCTTCTTTTGTCGTTTTGTTAAGTGTTTAATAATTATTTATAGCCTATTAATACTATTTTAAAA
>NC_091125.1:44195311-44197811 GCF_040183065.1 Periplaneta americana | reverse complement strand
TTTTATCTATTCTCTTCTATCTATCTATACTATTCTATCTGCTCTATTCTATTCTATCTATTCAATTCTATCTATTCTATTCTATCTAGTCTATTCTTTTTTTACTACGTATTATATTTTATCTGGTCTATCTATTCCATCAACCCTATTCTATCTATCCCATCTATCTATCCTATCCATCTATCCTATCTATCAATCCTATCTATATAGCCTATGTATCTATCCTATCTGTCACTATCTATCTATCTATCTATCTATCTATCTATCTATCTATCTATCTATCTATCTATCTATCTATCTATCTATTTATCTATCTATCTATCTATCTATCTATCTATCTATCTATCTATCTATCTGTCTATCTGTCTATCTGTCTATCTGTCTATCTATCTATCTATCTATCTATCTATCTATCTATCTATCTATCTATCTATCTATCTATCTATCTATCTATCTATCTATCTATCTATCTATCTATCTATCTATCTATCTATCTATCTATCTATCTAAATATCTATCTACCTACCTATCTGTCTATCTATCTATCTATCTATCTATCTATCTATCTACCTATCTATCTATCTATCTATCTATCTATCTATCTATCTATCTATCTATCTATCTATCTATCTATCTATCTATCTATCTATCTATCTATCTATCTATCTATCTATCTATCTATCTATCTATCTATCTATCTATCTATCTATCTCTCTGTCTGTCTGTCTGTCTCTCTCTCTCTATCTATCTATCTATCTATCTATCTATCTATCTATCTATCTATCTATCTATCTATCTATCTATCTATCCATCCATCCATCCATCCATCCATCCATCCATCCACCCACCCACCCACCCACCCACCCACCCACCCACCCACCCACCCACCCACCCACCCACCCATCCATCCATCCATCTATCTATCTATCTATCTATCTATTTATCTATCTATTCTCTTCATCTATTCAATCTATTTATTCTATCTAGCTATTCCATTCTATCTATTCTATTCTATCTATTCCATTCTATTTATATATTCTATTCTATCTATTTTATTATATCTATTCTATTGTATCTATCTATCTCTTCTATTTTATCTATTCTATTCTAGCTATCTATTCTAGTCTATCTACTCTATTCTATTCTTTTCTAGCTATCCTATTTAATCTATACTATTATATCTATAATATTTTTTCTAAGTTTCCTGTTCTATTCTATCCATCCTATTCAATTCCCTTTATTCCATATTATCTATCTTATTATTTTCTACTTATTCTACTCTATCTAACCCATTCTGTTATATCTCTCTTCTCCTATTCTAACTACACTATTCTATCTATCTATCTATCTATCTATCTATCTATCTATCTATCTATCTATCTATCTATCTATCTATCTATCTATCTATCTAAATATCTATCTACCTACCTATCTGTCTATCTATCTATATATCTATCTATCTATCTATCTATCTATCTATCTATCTATCTATCTATCTATCTATCTATCTATCTATCTATCTATCTATCTATCTATCTATCTATCTATCTGTCTGTCTGTCTGTCTGTCTGTCTGTCTGTCTGTCTATCTATCTATCTATCTATCTATCTATCTATCTATCTATCTATCTATCTATCTATCTATCTACCTATTCTATTTATCAATTCAATTCCATCTATTCTATTCTATCTCTCTATTCTGTTCCCTCTATTATATTCTATCTATCATATTCTGTTCTATCTGTTCTATTTTATACTTTTCTATTCTATCATTCCTATTCTATTCTCTCATTTCTACTTTATCCCATTCTATTCTATCCTTTTCCATTCTATCAATTCTATTCTAACTTAGTCTGTTATATCTATTCTTTTCTAACACTCTATTCCATCTTCTCTTCTATCTATCTATCTATCTATCTATCTATCTATCTATCTATCTATCTATCTATCTATCTATCTATCTATCTATCTATCTATCTATCTATGTATCTATCTATCTGTCTATCTATCTATCTATCTATCTATCTATCTACCTATCTATCTATTCTCTTCACCTATTCAATCTATCTATTCTATTCTATCTAGCTATTCTATTCTATCTATTCCATTCTATCTATTGCATTCTATCTATTCTATTCTATTTATATATTCCATTCTATCTATTCTATTATATCTATTCTATTGTATCTATCTATCTCTTCTATTTTATCTATTCTCTTCTATCTATCTATACTATTCTATCTGCTCTATTCTATTCTATCTATTCAATTCTATCTATTCTATTCTATCTAGTCTATTCTTTTTTTACTACGTATTATATTTTATCTGGTCTATCTATTCCATCAACCCTATTCTATCTATCCCATCTATCTATCCTATCCATCTATCCTATCTATCAATCCTATCTATATAGCCTATGTATCTATCCTATCTGTCACTATCTATCTATCTATCTATCTATCTATCTATCTATCTATCTATCTATCTATCTGTCTATCTAT
>NC_091125.1:44170311-44172811 GCF_040183065.1 Periplaneta americana | reverse complement strand
TATTTTATCTATTTTATCTATTCTATTCTTTCTATTTCTTCTCTTATATTTATTAAATTCCATCTATCAATTCTATTCTATCTATTTTATTCTATCTATCTATTCTATACTATATATTCTATTTCATCTACATATTCCATTCCATCTACTTTTTCCATTTATTTTTTCCATCTATTCTATTCCATCTATCTATTCAATTCCATCTATCTCTACTATTACATCTATATTATTCCTCCTTTTCTATTGTAACTATTCTATTCTATATACTTCATTCTATCTATTCTATTCTGCCTATTTTATTCTACCTATTTTATTGTATTTACTCTATTCTATCCTATTGTATTCCAACTATTCTCTTCTATTCTATCTATTCTTTTCTAGCTATCCTATTTAATCTATTCCTATATATCTATAATATTTTTTCTAAGTATCCTATTCTATTCTATCCATCCTATTCAATTCCCTTTGTTCCATATTATCTAACTTATTATTTTCTATTTATTCTACTCTATCTATCCCATTCTGTTATATCTCTCTTCTCCCATTCTAACTACACTATTCTATCTATCTATCTATCTATCTATCTATCTATCTATCTATCTATCTATCTATCTATCTATCTATCTATCTATCTATCTATCTATCTATCTATCTATCTATCTATTTATCTATCTATCTATCTATCTATCTATCTATCTATCTATCTATTCTCTTCACCTATTCAATCTATCTATTCTATTCTATCTAGCTATTCTATTCTATCTATTCTATTCTATCTATTGCATTCTATCTATTCTATTCTATTTATATATTCCATTCTATCTATTCTATTATATCTATTCTATTGTATCTATCTATCTCTTCTATTTTATCTATTCTCTTCTATCTATCTATAATATTCTATCTGCTCTATTCTATTCTATCTATTCAATTCTATCTATTCTATTCTATCTAGTCTATTCTTTTTTTACTACGTATTGTATTCTATCTGGTCTATCTATTCCATCAACCCTATTCTATCTATCCCATCTATCTATCCTATCCATCTATCCTATCTATCAATCCTATCTATATAGGCTATGTATCTATCCTATCTGTCACTATCTATCTACCTAATTATCTATCTATCTATCTATCTATCTATCTATCTATCTATCTATCTATCTATCTATTTATGTGTCTATTCTAACTATTCTATTTTATCTATTCTATTTTTTGTATCATTCTATTCTATACTATGTATCAGTGTATTCTATTCTATGTATCTAACTTATTGTATCTGTTCTGTTCTATCTAATATATTTTATCTACTCAATTCTATCTATTTTATTCTATCTATTCTTTTCTATCTATCTATCTATCTATCTATCTATCTATCTATCTATCTATCTATCTATCTATCTATCTATCTATCTATCTATCTAACTATCTATTTTTTTCTATCTATCTATTATATTCCATCTATTTTATTTTATCTATCTATTCTATCTATTCTATTCTATCTATCTATTCTATTCAGTCAGTTCTATTCTATCTATCTAATCTATTCTATATATTTTATTCTATCCTAGTCTATTTTATATATTCTGTTCTATCTGTTCTATTCTATCTATTCTATTCTCTATATCTGTTCTATTCTTCTATTCTCTATATCTTGCCTATTCTATCTCTCTATTCTATTCCATCTATTTACTTTATTCCATTTATCTATAAAATAACATCTATTCTATTCAATCTATTCTATGTTATATATTCTATTCTATCTATTCTATTCTATCTATCTATTCTGTTCTATCTATTGTATTCAATCTCACTATTCCATTGCATCTATTCTATTTTATTTCTTTTATTCTATTTATTCTATTCTGTATATCTATTCTATTTCATCAATTATATTCTACCTATCTATTCCATATATTCTATTCTGCCTATTTATTTTATTCCTTCTATTCTTTTCCATTCATCTATACTATTCCATCTATTCTAACCCATCTATACCATTCTATAAAATGTAGTCTGTTGTAAATTATTCTATTCTTTCTATTGTATTGTATTCCATTCTATCTATGTGTCTAGTTATTTATCTATCTTTCTATTCTATCTACACTAATCTATCTACAATTTTCTATCTATTCTATTGCCAATACTATTCTATCTATCTATTATGTTCTATCCATCCTATTCTATATATCTTTTCTATATATATATTCTGTCTATCTAATCTACTCTATCTATTATATCTATCTATCTGTCTGTCTGTCCGCCCGTCTGTCCGTCCGTCCGTCCGTCCGTCCTTCCGTCTGTCCGTCCATCCATCCATCCATCCATCCATCCATCTATCTATCTATCTATCTATCTATCTATCTATCTATCTATCTATCTATCTATCTATCTATCTGTCTGTCTTTCTGTCTTCCTGTCTGTCTGTCTGTCTGTCTGTCTGCCTGACTGTCTGTCTGTCTGTCTGTCTGTCAGTCCGTCCGTCCGTCCGTCCGTCCAA
>NC_091125.1:44080311-44087811 GCF_040183065.1 Periplaneta americana | reverse complement strand
CTATTCTATCTATCTATCTAACCTATAAATTCTATTCTATGAATTTTATTCTAACTATTTATTCTATGCCGTCTATTCTATTCCATCTATTCTTTTCCATCTATTCTATTCAATCTATCTATTCAATACCATCTACTATATTCCATCTATCAATTCAAAGAAATCTATTCTATTCCTCCTATTCTATTGTATATATTATATTCTATCTATTCCACTCTAACTATTCTAATCAGTTCAATTTATTCTATCAATTCTATTTTATTCTAATCTATTCTATTTATTCTATTCTGTCTATTTTATTTTAGCTGTTTCATTCTATTTATTCTATTCTATCTATTCTATTCATTCTAATCCATTCTATTCTAGCTATCCTATTTTATTTTATCTATTCTTTTCGACCTAACATATTCTATCTATTCTATTCTATTTATCATATTCTCTTCTATCTATCCAATTCTATTCTCTTTATTCTATTCAATCCATCCTAATCTATTCTCTCTATTCTATTCTATCTATCCTATCCTATTCGATCTATTCTACTCTATTCCATTCTATTCTATCTATCTTATCGTATTCTATCTATTCTGTGCTATCGAACTTATTCTATTCTATCTATCTCTCTATATACTCCATCTTCTATTCTATCTATCTATCTACTCTATTCTGTCTATTCTATTTTATCTGTCTATCCTATATTATCCATTCTATTATATCTATCATATTCTATTCTATCTATCCTATTCTACAATATTTTTTTCTATTTTATCCATCTTATTCCATTCTCTATTTTCTCTTCTATATATCGTATTCTATTCTATCTATTCTACTCTATCCCATTCTATTCTATGTATCCTATTCTATTCTATCTATTGCAATCCAACTTACTCTTTTCTATATATTCTATTCTAACTCTGTCTATTCCATCTTCTATTCTGTCTATCTATCTATTTCTCTATCTATCTATCTATCTATGTATCTATCTATCTATCTATCTATCTATTCTATTCACTTTATATATTCAATCTATCTGTTCCGCTCTATCAGTGCTATTCTATTTATCTATTCTATTGTATCTATTCTGTTCTGTCTGTTCTATCTTATCTATCTAACTATTCTATTCTAACTATTTTATGTTATCTATCTATTGTATTCTATCTACTATATTCTATTCTATCTATTCTATCCTATCCAGTCTATTCTTCCTATCCTACGTAACCTATTCTACATAATCTATCTATCCTATTCTATCTAGCCTATCTATCTATCCTATCTCTCTATTCTTTCTTATCTATCTATCCACCCTAACTATTTATCATATCTATCCATTCTATTCTCTTCTATCTATTCTATTTTATCTATTCCATTTTATCTTTGTAACTATTCCATTGTAACTATTCTATCCTATTTATCTATTCTATTTTATCTACTCTATTATATCTATCAATTCTATCCATTCTATTCTATCTATCTATTCTACTCTATCTATTCAATTCTGTCTATTCTCTTCTATCTTATATATTTTATTTTATCTATTCTATCTACTCTATTCTATCTATTCTGTTCCATCTATTCTATACTATCTATTGTATTATATCAATATATTCTATTCTATGTATCTGTGCAATACTATCTATTCTATTCTGTCTATCTAAAATAGTTTATCTATTCTACCTATTTCATCTATTCCATTCTATTAATCTATTCTATCTATTGTATTCTAACTATTTATTCTATCTATTCTATTCTGTCTATTCTACTCCATCTATACTATTCCATCCTTCTATACTTTCCCATCTATTCTATTCCAGCTATTCTATATAATCTAATAAATTTTATCTATTCTGTTCTATTCTATTCTATCTTTTCTATTCTATTCTATTCTACCTATCTATCTATCTATCTATCTATTCATCTAGCTATCTATTCTATTCTATCTATTCTAATCTATCTACAATATTCTATATATTCTATTCTATCTATATTTTCTACTCTATTTATTCTGTCTATGTAATTTATTCTATCTATCTATGCTATCTATTCTTTCTATTCTATTCTATTCTATTTATTCCATTCTATCTATTCTATATATCTATCTATCTATCTATCTATCCTAACTGTCCTATTTATTCTATTCTATTTACCTATCTATTCCATTCTCTCTATTATATTCTATCTACTCTATTGTATCTATTCTATCTATCTATTGTATGTATTCTATTCTATTTATCTATTCTAATCTATCCATTATATTCTATCTATTCTATTCTTTCTATCTATTCTATTTTATCTATTGTATTCCATCTGTCTATTTTTATCTTTTCTATTCTATCTATTGTATTCCATTTATTCTATTCTATCTATTATATTAAATCTATTCAATTATATGTATTCCATTCTATTATATCTATCTAGTCTATTTATTATAGCTATTCTATTCTATTCCATCAATTCTATTCTATCTATCTATTCATTCTATCTATTTTATTATATATATACTCTATACCATCATTTCTATTCCATCTATTATTTTCATCTATTATATTCCATCTATTCTATTCCTCCTATTCTATTGTACCTATTCTATTTTATCTATTACATTCTACCTATTTTATTCTGTTCAATGTATTCCAACTATTCTATTTTATTCTATTCTATTCTGTTCTATTCTACCTATTCTATTCTTTCTATGTTAATCCAGCTATTTTACTCTGTCTATTCTATTCTATCCTATTGTATTCTATTCTATCCTATTCTATTCTATCTATTCTATCCATCCTCTTCTATCTATTATATTCTGTCTATCCTATTCTATTCTTTTCTATCCATCCTATTCTATCTATTCTATTCTAGCTATCATTTCTCTTCTATCTATCCTATTCTAATCCATTTATTCTATTCTATCCATTCTGTTCTATTCTATCTCCTGTACTACTCTATCTATTCTACTCTATTTACCCCATTCTATTCCATCTATCCTACTCTATTCTATCTATTCTATTCCATCTCTCTATCTACTCCATCTCCTATTCTATCTATATATCTATTCTATTTACCTATCGTATTCTATCAATTCTATTCTATCTACCTGTTTTATTTTATCTATCTATTCTATTCTATCTATCTATTATATTTTTGTACTCTATTCCATTCTATCTATTCTATCTATGTATACTATTCTATCTATTCTATTTTATTTTCTCTAATCTATCTATCCTATCTATTCTATTCTATCAAATCTATATATCCTATTCTGTCAGTCCTATCTATCTATCTATCTATCTATCTATCTATCTATCTACCTATACATCCTATCTATCTATTCATCATAGCTATCTATCCATCCTATCTATCCTATCTGTTCTTTCTATTCTATACTATCTATTCTATTCTGTCTATTTATGCACCTATCTATCTATCTATGTATCCATATATATCTATCTATCCATATATTTATCTATCTACTAAATTCTGTCTATTCTATGTAACTATTCTATTCTGTCTATTCTATTCTACCTATCTATCTATTCTACTGTATTCTATTCTATTCTATTCTATGTGTCTATTCTATTGTATTCTTCTATTCTATCTATGCTATTTTATCTACTCTATTCTATCTATATATTCTATCTATTCTATTCTATGTATCTATTCTATTGTATTTTTCTATTCTATCTATCTATGCTATTTTATCTACTCTATTCTATCTATATATTCTATTTCATTTATTCTATCTATCTATTCTATTCTATATATCTATCTATTCTATTCTATCTATTGTATTCTATCAATCTATTCTATCTATTCTATTCTATGTATCTATGCTATTCTATCTATTCTATCTATCTATTCTATTTTATCTATTCTACCTATCTTTTCCAACTATTACATTCTATCTATTCTATCTATTTATATTTTTTATCTATTCTATCTATTCTATTCTATCTACCTACTCTATATATATTATTCTATCCTTCTATTCTATTCTATCAATTCTATTCTATCTTATCTATTCCATCTATCCTATTCTATATATTCTATTCTATCTATCTATTCTATGCTATCTATTCTATTCAATCCACCTATTCTATTATATCTATTCTAATTGTTCTATTTTATTCTATCTATTCTATTCTATATATCTATTCTATTTATTTATTCTATGTGTACTATCTATTCCATTCTATGTATCTATTCTACTCCATCTATTCTGTTCCATCTAACTATTCTATTCCTTCTCTTCTATTCCATCTATCAATACTATTCCATCTATTCTATTCCATCTATTCTATTCTATATATTCCATTCTATTATATCTATTCTATTTCGTTCTATTATCTCTATCTTTCTATTTAACTAATTATATTTTCTATCTATCTAAACTATCTAGACTATTCTATCTATTCTAATCTATCTACACTATTCTAACTATTCTATTCTCCCTATTCTATTTGTCTATTCTATACTATCTATATATTCTTTATCCTCTTCCATATATTCCATTCTATTTATTATATTCTATTCTGTCTATTCTATCTCGACTATCAATCTATTCTATTCTATCTACTCTATATATTCTTTATCCTCTTCCATATATTCTATTCTATCTATTCTTTTCTATCTATCAATTCTATTCTATTCTATCTGTTCTATTCTATCTATTCTATTCTACTCTACACTATCTAACTATTCTAATCTATATATTCTATTTATCTATTCTATTCTATCTATTCTATTCAATCCATTTATTCTATTTATTCTATTCAATCTATCTATTCAATCTATTCTATTTATTCCATCTATCTATTCTACCAATTCTATTCTATCTAATCTATACTATCTATCTATTTTATCTATCTACTCTATTCTATCTATTCTATTCAATCTACCCCATTCCATCTATTCTATTCTATCTATTCCATTTTATTTATTCTCTCTATTCTATTCTACTTTGTGTATTATATTCTATTATATTCTATCCATTCTATTCTATCTATTCAATTTTATCCTATTAAATTCTATTCTATCTATCCTACATTTTTGTAAATTCGTAAATCTTTTTCCAAACATTTTCAAAATTGAAAAAAATTTCAAAATTCAAAAATTTTCTCAAAATTCCAATAATTTACAATTTCCAAATTCAAAAAAATTCACTTCTAAAATTTTCAAATCTTTCAAATATTATCAAAATTCCAAAAAAATTTAAAATTTTCAAAATTCTGAAAAATTTCAAAAATTTTCATATTTTTCCAAAATTCAAAAAACTTCAAGAATTTTCAATATTAAAAACAATTCATAATTTTCAAGATTTTTTAAAAATAAAAAAAATTTTAAATTTTTTTTAAATTCAAAATAATTGAAAATTTCCAAATTATAAAAAAATAAAAAAAATTGAAAATTTTCAAAACCTCACAATTTTCAAAATTCTAAAATTTACAATTTTCAAAAATTTTGGTTTTCTGATTCTTGAAATATTTTCAAAATTCTGAAAATATTTGAAAATCTTTCAATACTGAAAATTTTTTAAATTTTGAAAAATTAAATTTTTGAAAATTTAAATTTTTTTTCGTTTTGAAAATTTTGAGAATTTTTTTAATATTTGGAATTTTTTAAATATTTAATTTTGACGTTTCTTTTAATTTTGAAAATTTTTTTGAATTTTTAAAATTTAGAATATTTTGAAACATTTTTTTAATTTTTGAGTTTTCAAAATGTTTGAAAACTTTAGGAAAGTGAAATTTTTTGAATTTGGAAATTTTTTTAAATTTTAAAAGTTGTTGCTATTTTGAAAAATTTTGAAAAAATTAGATTAGAGAATATAGATAGGAAAGATGAGATCAGATAGAATAGATTGTATAGTATAGAAAGTATAGATTGAATAGATTAGATAGTTTAGTTTGGATAGATTTGTTAGCTAAGATTGGAGAGATTAGATAGATTAGCCTTGACAGCACCTAGATAAATAGATAGATAGAATAGAATAGCATAGATAGATATATAGATGTCTAGATAGATAGACAGACAGACAGACAGACAGGCAGGCAGACAGATAGATAGATAGATAGATAGATAGATAGATAGATAGATAGATAGATAGATAGATAGATAGATAGATAGATAGATAGATAGATAGATAGATAGATAGATAGATAGATAGATAGATAGATAGATAGATAGATAGATAGAAGAGAGAGAATATGATATATAGAATAGAATAGGATAGATAGAATAGAATATTTAGAATAGTATAGAATAGATAGAGTAGAATAGCATAGAATGAAATAGATATAACAGAATAGGATAGAATAGAATTGATAGAATAGAGTAGAGTAATTAGGAATGATAGAATTGAATGGAATAGAATAGATGGATTTGATTAGATAGATGGAATTGAATAAATGGAATAGAATAGATAGATGGAATTGATTAGATGGAAGAGGATAAATAGATAGATAGATAGAATTGATAGAATAGAAGAGATAGATAAAATAGAATATATAGAATAGATAGAATAGAATGGAATAAATATAATAGAATAGATTGACTAGATTTGATAGAATAGTATAGATAGATATAATAGAATAGATTGATAGAATAGATGGAATAGAACTGGTATATAGAATAGGACAGATACATAGAATAGATAGAATAGAATATATAGATAGACTAGAATAGATAGAACAGAATAGATAGAATAAAATAGATAAAAAGAATGGAATAGATAGAATAAGATAGATTGAATACCATGGATAGAATAGATTAGATAATTAGAATAGAATGGATAGAATAGAATAGAATAGCTAGAACAGAATAGGAGAGATAGAATATAATAGGATAGATGAAAAGGAATCGATAGAATAGAATATATAGAGAGAATAGACTAGATAGAATAGAATAGATAGAATAGAATAGTATAGGTAGAATTGAATAGGTAGAATAGAATAGTACAGATAGAACAGGATAGATAGAATAGGATAGATACAATAGAATAAGATAGATACAATAGGACAGATAGAATAGATAAGATAGAATTGAATAGATAGAATAGGATATAGTAGAGTATGGTAGAGTATAATACATAGAATAGAATAGATAGATAGAATAGAATAAATAGATAGAATAGAATAGATAGATTAGATAGATGGAATAGATAGTTATATAGAATAAATGGATAGATACATAGAATAGATAAATAGAATAGAATAGATAAAATGGATGGATAGATAAAATAGGATAGATAGATAGATAGATAGATAGATAGATAGATAGATAGATAGATAGATAGATAGATAGATAGATAGATAGATAGATAGATAGATAGATAGATAGATAGATAGATAGATAGATATAGACAGACTGACAGATAGATAGATAGATAGATAGATAGATAGATAGATAGATAGATAGATAGATAGATAGATAGATAGATAGATAGATAGATAGATAGATAGATAGATAGATAGATAGATAGGTTAGGATAGGGTAGATAGGATAGATATAATA